>NW_026019694.1:0-93835 GCF_900185275.1 Solanum verrucosum
GTACTTGAGGGAATAATTTCCTGAAGGGGAGACTATGCATTGAGTGGGCTAGATTTTCTTCCTTAAGAAAAATATTTTGTATTTTGCTTCTAATATGTTTCTGATTTTATTTTCTCTATTGGTTTTAATTTTCTAGTTTTGAAAATGCTCTTTAAACTCTATTATTTCTTATCAAGTTCTTCAAAGTTTTTTTTAAGTATCTTCGGAATACAAGATGAACATCACTTTGATCTCTTTGATGGCTCTTATATAGGCTTCATTAGAGCTAGTAGTCATTGAGATCTTTGACGACAAAGAAGGCAACCCCCAAAAATTGATCCTTGGAAAGAGGAATTGATACTTTCGACTTGTGCCATTTTTTAGAGAATACGATTCAGTCCTCAAAATAGATTGGTACTTTCTTTCATATTAATCACATGGTCTTGATACTTCTTAATTTCCTTCAAAATGGCTTGGTACTTAATATTAGGGTAATATATAATTGTCCGCCTGTAATGAGAAGTGTTTTGTTACATTAACATATCTTTGATTTGATTGTTTTATTTCTTATATACTGATACTATATAGAATTTTATATCATGGATATCTTGAATATTATTTTATAATATTTATTTCTACTTATTGTTGTACTAATAATGTAGAAGTGCTTTGGAAACATGTGTATGTATAAGCTCGACTTTGAGCTAGTATGGGAAATAGTGTGGAAGTAATATTATTGTGAGTTGTAAGAAATAAATGAGTGTTGTTCTTATTAAAGAGTAGTAGTCTTTTGACACTACCAGGTTTTCTTCAATATTATTGATGTTGTTGTTACTCTCTTGCTATTGCTATTTAGCGTGGACATTATCCTGAGTGTGATTATCATTTTGTCAAACAAACTATACATACATTAAAAACCCTACAAAAGAAGATGATAAATAATATCAAGACTAATATAAGTCTTTGTCCCCCATTTATAAATGATTAGAACTTGCAACATTCACCATCTTCTTCTCCAACTATGTAAATCGGCCATGAATGATCAACGGTGAGTGATCCTTCTATCTACACTAGAAGAGAAACATGCTTATCTTATGCCACATAACATCCTGATTTGCAGTCTTCTATCTACACTAGAAGAGAAGCAAAACAATCATGATTTTCTATAGGGAATTCTGATTGAAAGGTACTTGACTAAATGAAGGTGTTGTGTTTCACAAATTAAAATATCTATGAATTGTAGAAGCAGATCTGCAAGGACGAGATTCCCCATGGTATTGACGAAATAAGTTCTAGCGCCATATATGATAATACAGGCAAACCACATTTTTTCTACAAGGTTGTAATATCTTGATAAATAAGAGACTATGTTATGCAATTGAAAGGATGAATTTAACATGACAATGGACTTATAACATAACATATATAATTAAAATTACTAAAATCATAACGGATGCATATTACATGATGAACAACGCTTAGTACTGACTTTTACTGAATCATAACTAATAAACACAACACTTAGGATAACTCAAATGACAAATGAACCTAGACATTTAATATAATATTTTATTTTCGACAATTCCATAACACGTGCACTAGGAATGACAGCTGAACTAGTAATTGGGAACTATGGCAAAAGTAGAGCCACCAGTGCCTCTTTTTCAACCTTTTGGTTTAGAATTTCCAATGCCTTCTTCAAGTGTTGAAGTTGGAATAAGTTAAGTTCTTCCATAAGAGGTTCCCACCATAGACCATTAGCTCTCTTCGTAATTTCTCGAAGGGATTCTCCGCGATTTTTCTCCATCTAGAGAACCCCCTCGAGGTTCATGAGCTTGGTATTGAGCTCACGAATATCAGCTTCTCTACGAGCCACGATTTGTTGATTGTAGACATCGTTATTTGGTGGAGGGAGCTTCCTCCCAAGGAACCTCTCCACCAACATGTCCACGCTAGGGTGACCAATGGAGAAAACTTTACCATCCTGGGAAACTACCACAATGGCCATTTCAGCAACACATAGCGTACAAAGTTCACTAGCCTTTTTGAACAGACCAACATGTTGATTAGAAAACGTAACTCGTAAGTTTCTCGCATTCTTCATTTTCACCATGTCAACCCTTCGACGACCTTTGCTGCTTCTTGTTGTCATGTCTAAACTATCACTAAGAAATTGTGATTTTTGGTCTTAACACCAAGAGCTTTATATTATAAATTGTGTTTTAAAATAACTTAATGATATAGGCATTAATGATTATAATTAGACAATTCATTTTTTTTCCCTATTAGATTTATATTATTGGATTGCATTTGACCGCTATTTTATTTGAGAATAACATTTTTTTTAAATATATTAAATGATTAATAAAAACCTTTTATTGTAATAATACCACGAATTTTGCATTTACCATGGAATTTTCCTAGTCGATCACCATTTAGAGATTTTTCCTAATTAGAATTATATTATTGGATTGCATTTGACCGCTATTTTATTTGAGAACAATATTTTTAAAAAATATATTAAATTATTAATGAAAACCTTTTATTTTTATAATAACACCAATTTTGCATTTACCGTTGAATTTTCCTAGTCGATCATCATTTAGAGATTTTTCCTAATTAGAATTATATTATTGGATTGCATTTGACCGCTATTTTATTTGAGTACATTATTTTTTAAAAATATATTAAATGATTAATATAAAACATTTTATTTTAATAATAACACGAATTTTGCATTTACCGTTGAATTTTCCTAGTCGATCATCATTTACAGATTTTTCCTAATTAGAATTATATTATTGGATTGCATTTGACTGCAATTTTATTTGAGAACATTTGTTTTTAAAAAATATATTAAATGATGAATAAAACCCTTTTATTTTAATAATAACACGAGTTTTGCATTTACTATTGAATTTTCCTAGTCTATAATCATTTAGAGACATACAATGTATCACATCAAGTATACGCGGGCGTTTGGATTTATGATTGTTGTTCTTATTAATACCGTGTTACTCAAGACCTAAGTAGGCCTACAAATCAGATCATGATATGATCAAGTGCTTTATGGATCTTCTCTACCTTCTTATTGGTATTTATCTCCAAAATGCTTATGTATATATATATATATATATCATGTTGTGATATATTTGCCTTTTGAATTTGTAAATGCTAAACAACTCACATTCAAATATTATATTGATTTGTACTGGATTAATTAACAACAAATAACTCTCTCTAAATAATAAAATTTGTAAGCTTATTTATTTAAATAAATTTACTAGTACAAATATAAAATAAAAAAAGTAGAAAATAAACAAACTCGTTAAAAGGAGTTGAGGGGTATTTTTGTCTTTACATAGATTAATACCATGGTGTTAAATTCTATGTATTCCTAATATCACCAAATGTAAGGTACTAGTTATACATCCTATACCATGTATGGTGTATTACTAATCCATGAATTCGTTATACATAGACCCTAAATTTCTACCAAATATAGTACTAAATAATATCATACAAATACATGGACTATTTCTCTTAATATTCCCTACCGAACGACTCAATATTATTTTTCAGTTGTTTGATGTTTCTACAACTTATTATATGAACTTTGTCCTAATTAAGCTTTCGTCTGCTTGTCTCTGCCCAACCTATGTGTTACCATAAACTGGTATTCCATAAGTGATGATTTACTATAGGAATTCATATTAAAACCCTAAATTTTCATCAGATTAACTCTGCCAGTAGGCGTCATGGCCAATGCCAGTGATGCCTGGCATACACTCCATGCTAATGAACAACCACCATTGATCTATGCAACGACTTTGAATAAAGTAGAAGACAAAATCACAACGCCTATCTCTATCAAAGATATTACTTACATTCATGGAGAGCCAACTGTATTCTGCGAGTGAGGAAGAACAGGTTGAGACCATAATCATTAAAGAAGATTTACCGTTTGCCATAATTGGAGAATTTTCTTATGGCTGGTTAGAACTAGAAGAAATTCGTAAAATTGGTCCTTTATGGTGTGAGATTCCAGGCGGAATGTAAGGCAGAATTCTTGAGTGATAGACACATCCTAATTCGCCTTACTACTATGGAATATTACGTGCATGTCATGTCAAAAATTGGCATATTTTTTGAAGGCTAAAGATGGGTATACTATCAGATACAACCTCTAAAGTGGGAACCCTAGTTCAAGCCAGAGGCGGAAACTACTACTGCCTTAGCATGGACCTCTTTTCCATCCCTATCACCTAATTTTTTCGTTAAAGAATCCTTCTTTACGATGTCTAAAGCAGTGGGAAAACTGTTAAATGTTGCCATGGCTACAATAAGCAAATCTAGACCTAGTTGTGTCTAGGTAAAGTTTGAAGTCAACTTATTGAAAGAATTTCCCAAACGGATCAATGTTGGAGTTATGAAGACATCTTCTGGGGAAATCATCTCAACATGGATAAAAATCTGGTACGATTACACGCCAAAGTATTGCAAATATTGCAAACTTTAAGGCAGGGGCATGATTTTCATCGAGGGGGTTTAAAAAGATAAGTAATCAAGTTGGTCGGGGCTGGTCAAATATAAACAGGTCAGATTCGATATAAGCAACTAGATAAAATTCAACTCTACCTCAACACAAATAATGAAATAGAGGAAGTATGTGTTTGATATAACGTTAAAATGAGTATGAAAGAATGTATTTTATAAAATTTTAATTGTGGTCTTGTCTCCATCATTGTAGTATATATACATTACTAATATATGTATCCACGTGATGCACATATAATATTAATATAGTATTATTTATTTATTTTTTATTGTGATATCTTGTTTGAGTATACTAAATCATATTACCTTACAAAAGTCCAACTATCGTATTGTTCCTCATTAATTAAATGTAATACCTCCCCCTCTGTCACTCCTCACGCCTACACCTTGGACATGACCGACACTCTAGAACCATCACTGGTCCCAAGAGAATCCTTGGCCTTGCGTACTACTTAGAGGAAGACATTACTCAACAACAAGAACTTCAAATGCACAGATTAACTCAATTGTCTCAGCTATTGAATAAATTCAGAAATGTCTGGAAATATTCAAATAGCCATAAGAAGGCAACTCAAGTCTCAAAAACTTAACAAAGGAAAGGGAAAAAGACTCCTCAACTACTACTGTCTATGAATCCTTTAAATACTACAATAGATGTCGGGAAAAGACTCACAATATCTTAATAAATCTAAAGAATGTAAACTTGGAACCCTTCGGAAAGCAAAGAGGTTTACCAAAGCTATCTAGAATGAAATGGGATAAATGAAGTGCTTGTTCATGACCCTGAACATCTATATCGTATCATAAATAAGATGCAAATTGAATGACCTCAGTACATTGAATATATGAGCATGTAAGGGGAAAGATGAAATTTAAGCAATTGAACGGATAGTTTAGGAAGACGAAGAGATTCCAAAAAAAATGAGAATATAAAATGCAAGGCTATGAAAAACCTAATATCGGTGTGAGAGTACGGGAATTGAACAAACGATAGAGTGAAGGATTATTGAATTTAAAACTGTTTGGCCCTTTAAAAATCTTTCAGTTCGCGCGACAGTTGGCGAAGTAAGTCTCATCTGCAGACCTACTCGGTGATGCGCCGAAGGGTATTTTAGCTCGCCGAGTTTTACAGAACTCCCAACAATTTGGGGGTTCAAACGGCGGACATAATCGAGCTTGCCGACCTGTTCGACGAGTCGCTGACTGAGCTTTTGGATCGCCGTGTTTTACAGAATCCCCCTATCAAGCTAGGTAGTTCAAACGATGGACTAAATCGGGCAGGCCGACCTGTTCGGCGTGTCGTCGATTGTAATTTTAACTCACCTATTGCACATTTTCCAACACTTTAACTTTTCAATTTGCAAAATCAACACCCATTATTCAAAAGCAAAGTTGAAAAAATTCAACAAAACCATGGGTTGCCTCCAAGGAAACGTCTTATTTAACGTCGTGGCACGACAAAGATACTAATTCAAACATCATTTTTTGAGATTGGCCGTTGTTTATACATTACTAATATATGTATCCACGTGATGCACATATAATATAAATATAGTATTATTTATTTATTTTTTATTGTGATATCTTGTTTGAGTATACTAAATCATATTACCTTACAAAAGTCCAACTATCGTATTGTTCCTCATTAATGAATTGTAATACCTCCCCCTTACTCACGCCTCACGCCTACACCCTGGACATGACCGACACTCTAGAACCATCACTGATCCCAAGAGAATCCTTGGCCTTGCTTACTACTTAGGGGAAGACATTACTCAACAACAAGAACTTCAAATGCACAGATTAACTCAATTGTCTAAACTATTGAATAAATTCAGAAACGTCTGGAAATATTCAAATAGCCATAAGAAGGCAACTCAAGTCTCAAAAACTTAACAAAGGAAAGGGAAAAAGACTTCTCAACTACTACTGTCTATGAATCCTTTAAATACTACAATAGATGTCAGGAAAAGACTCACAATATCTTAATAAATCTAAAGAATGTAAACTTGGAACCCTTCGGAAAGCAAAGAGGTTTACCAAAGCTAGCTAGAATGAAATGGGATAAATGAAGTGCTTGTTCATGACCCTGAACATCTATATCGTATCATAAATAAGATGCAAATTGAATGACCTCAGTACATTGAATGTATGAGCATGTAAGGGGAAAGATGAAACTAAAGCAATTGAACGGATACTCTAGGAAGACGAAGAGATTCCAAAATCCGTCTCGAGCAAAGATTCCAAAAAAAATGAGAATATAAAATGCAAGGATATGAAAAACCTAATATCGGTGTGAGAGTACGTGAATTGAACAGATGATAGAGTGAAGGATTATTGAATTTAAAACTGTTTGGCCCTTTAAAAACCTTTCAATTCACGTGACAGTTGGATTAGTATGTCTCATCAGCAGACCTACTCGGTGATGCACCGAATGGTATTTTAGCTCGCCGAGTTTTACAGAACTCCCAATAATTTGGGGGTTCAAACGGCAGACATAATTGGGCTTGCCGACCTGTTCTACGAGTCGCTGACTGAGCTTTTGGATCGCCGTGTTTTACAGTATCCCCCCATCAAGCTGGGTAGTTCAAACGATGGTCTAAATCGGGCACGCCGACTTTGTCGGCGTGTGGTCGATTGTAATTTTACCTCACCTACTGCACATTTTCCAACACTTTTAACTTTTCAATATGCAAAATTAACACCTATTATTCAAAAGCAAAGTTTAAAAAAATCACCAAAACCATAGGTTGCCTCCAAGGAAATGCTTTATTTAACGTCGTGGCACAACAAAGATACCAATTCAAACTTCATTTTTTGAGATTAGTCATTGTGTCACTAGGTAATCCTCCTTTTGGCCTTGGGTTCAAATGAGATGATATTCAACCCATTTGCGTTCGAATTTCTTGATGGACACTGGGTGTGAGGTGATTATTTGATTAAGTGTAGAGACGTCCTCTTTCATTTACTTCAAAACTTTGTCTGACCCTTTCACCTTAAATAAAAAGCGCGCAAGCATGTCTGTAGTACGAAAGTTCTCCGGGTCAGCATTTTGCTCCTTAGGCTTTTGATGTTCATGGGGTGGAACGTATCTTTCCTTGTCACCATCCCTTTCGTTCCAATTAGCATTACGATCACGCCATTGTCGGTCATGGTCTCCCCATACATCATTTCTATTCAAAGTCAGATTTCCACCCGTCCTTGGACAGTTTGGACGAAAACCTTCTCTTTGGTTTGCAAGGAAGTTCACTTCCTCATTATACAGTTCTTCAAATTGTGCTTCTTCATGGTTTACTCCACCAATACCCACAACATTTACACTCTTCAACCCACTACACCTCACATTTTTCGACAATATTTCCAGCTGGGTCATCATTTATTCCATATTTTGGTCTCTCTTGATCCTTCTCGATCTGCTCTTTCGTGATCCTGAAAGTGAGATGAGACACTTGGTCCTCACGATTGCACCATGCTCTATTGATCTTGGTCATGCAATCAAGGAGTTGAGACGCTACCTCATAAAGATGTTGCATTATACCTCCGGGAACAAGTTGATCAGCAACACCTTTGATCACCGAGTCAAGACTCCTATAAAAGTATTGTAGCGGCACGTTGTTTGAAAGTCTGAGAGTCAGACATTGAAGTACAAACTTCTAAAATCTCAACCATGTCTCATGGATTTGTTCACCGTCCAAGCATTTGAAATTCTATATACTATCCCTTAATATTATCATTTTGACGGAGGAAAGAATCTCACAAAGAAATCCCATTTGAGTTCATCCCAAGTGGTGATGGAGTTCCTCGATAGATCAGCTAACCATTAGGTAGCTTCACCCATCAAAGAGAATGGGAATTACAACCGAAGAAGAACTAACTCTTGTGTTATGTTCTTGAACGAGAATGGACCACTAATGTCCACGAAGTTCTGAATATGTTCATGGGGATCTTCATGGGCAATCCCTGCATATAGGCCTTTCATTTGCAGGAGTTGTAGCATTGTGCTAGTGACATGGAAGACATCATTCCCCTCAATCGGAGGTAGACATATCGCACCAACACCACCCAATTGAATCGGGTCATTCACATCGTTATGATATCCAATATCATCTTGGTGGCCAACTTGGCTACCATTACTCTCGTTCACGCTCATTTCTTCCTCTGTTCAAAACAAGCCAACACAGACACGAAACAAAGTAAGTCGAGTCAACTATAACACAAAAAGATTACCACTTTAAACTTCAATAATAGAATTCGAAACAATGTATTTAGTTTTTATTTTTTTCCTTCAATTTACTTAAAATAATTTATATATCATAAATCATATGTTTACTTAATTTGTTAAATAATAATAATTTAATTACATAATGAAATATATGAAGCCCAACAACTATACTTTATTTCTTATGTTATGGCATTATAATTATAATCGATTAGATTAATTAATTTAATTGAAGTAGAAGACAAAACAATATATGAAACTCTTCCAATTCAGTGACTCTTTAAATTTTGAAACTAATTTTTTTTTCATGTGTCATGATTCAATGTGTCTCATTATTGAAACTCTTCCAATTCAGTGACTCTTTGAATTTTGAAACCAAAAATAAAATGTATGTGTCATGATTCAATGTGTCTCATTATTGAATTTTGATAGTTGAAAAGACAATTAAATATCACTATAAATACCAATAAATTATAGCCACAATTTGCTTGTCCCTAGATCATCATATTCTTTTTTTTGTCATATACAGTTCTCTAATCTTCTTCCTAGATAATGATATAACATATAGTCAAGAAGCTAACTAAGGAGAAGGACATGTGACATCATTCGGAAGTTAGCTTTCTTACAATAGAATAGTTGAAGTTAGAAGTACAATAGATGAAATCATGAAAAAGAGAAGTTTTCTTACGGTATAATAGTTGAACCTAGAAGTTTAGAAGAGGGAACCTATTCTTTGAGATCCTTTGTTTATTAGCTCATAATTTTAAGCTTTCATTTTCATTTTGGAGTTAAGGTATGATTGTCCATATTAAATTTGGCATGCAATCCACATTTTTATGTAATTCTTGTATCATTTTGCATTGTTGTGGGAATTTTATATTTATTTGTCATTGTGTTATTGTTCTTGTAAGTGTTACTTAATCAAAAAAACTTCTATTAATGTATGATGAGTTTGATAATACTTGAATAATTTATGCAATATGCTCATATATTCATATTGTCAATTTTCTAAATTCAAATTAATTTAAATAAAAATTGCTAAAATATTGTTTCTTTGAATGAGAGACAAATGTTTCTTGAAGTTGTCTCTTTAATTAAAGGAAGTAATCAAGAAATGAGTGGTGACCAACTAATGGAGATTGTGTATAGAGGTCTGAAGGGTAGGAGATTTCTAATTGTCAAAGATGATATATGGAGTAGTGAGGCATGGGACCAAATGCAAATAATATTTCCAAATGATGACAATAGAAACTGAATCATATTAACCACTCGGCTCAAGTATGGTGCTGATTCTGTGAGATGTCCCGACTTTCCACCTCATAGAAAGTCTTTTATAAGTCTTGATGTCCTGATTTTCCACATTTATTTCAATGCAAGAAGATATTTCAAAACATATGATTTACAATTCAAATTTCTTAAGGTATTTGATGTATTTTCAATTGATTAATATGATTTCTCTTTTGTAATACCTCAGCTTATACACTTGAGATATGTTTCGAAGATAAGTCTTTGTCGAATCGACAGGGTTGATATATGAAAAATGTCATAAATAAGACATTTTGATATTGGATCGCCACTATATATATCTTATCCTCTTGCTGCGGAAATCATAAGAAAAACTCGCAATCTATTCCCAAGGAATTCCAATTAAAAGGTACTTGTATACCATGGGAAGTCATGACTTTGCTTGCTAATTTACCCAATCTCCAAGAGTTCCCCCGAATAGATTGGACACTAAATGAAGATGTTGCGTTTCACAAATTAAAATATCTACAAATTGTAGAAGCAAATCTACAAGGAGGAGAGCCCCCAGACGTTTGTAATATCTGATAAACAAGAGATTAATATTGAATGCAATTCAAAGGATAAAATAAACATGACAATGGACTAATAACATAACATATATAATTAAAATTACTAAAATCATAAGGGATAAACATTACATGATGAACACAACACTTAGTACTGACTTCAACTGAATCATAACTGATAAACACAACACTTAGGATAACTCTAATGACAAATGAACCTAGATACTTAATATAATATTTTATTTTCGACAATTCCATAACGCGCGCACTAGGAATGACGATTGAACTAGTAATTAGGAACTATGGAATAAGTAGATCCACTAACCCTACTAGAAAAGGGTCCACCAACATTGAGTCCATATGAAGAACTTTAGCTAGCACAATTAGGAGGAGTCCAGGCACTTCCCAATGTCTGAAATGGGAAAGCATTATTATTCACCATTTGTGCCTCTTTTTGAACCTTTTGGTTTAGAATTTCTAATGCCTTCTTCAAGTGTTGAAGTTGGAATTAGTTCAGTTCTTCGATAGGAGATTCCCACCATACACCATTAGCTCTCTTCCTAATTTCTCGAAGGGATTCTCCGCGATTTTTCTCCATCTGGAGAACCCCCTCGAGGTTCATGAGCTTGGTATTGAGCTCAAGAATACCAGCTTCTCTAAGAGCCGTGATTTTTTGATTATGGACATCGTTATTTGGTGGAGGGAGACTCCTCCCAAGGTACCTCTCCACCAACGTGTCCACGCTAGGGTGACCAAAGGAGAAAACTTTACCGTCCTGGGAAAATATCACAATGGCAATTTCAGCACCACATAGCATACAAAGTTTGCAAGCCTTTTTGAATAGACCAGCACGTCACTTAGAAAACGTAACTCCTAAGTTTCTCGCATTCTTCATTTTCACCATGCCAACCCTTTGATGACCCTTGCTGATTCTTCTTGTCATGCCTAAACTATCACTAAGAAATTGCGATTTTTGGTCTTAACACCAAGAGCTTTATATAAGAAATTGTGTTTTAAAATAACTTAATGATATAGACGTTAATGATTATAATTAGACAATTAATTTTTTTCCCTAAATAGATTAATATTATTGGATTGTATTTGACCGCTATTTTATTTGAGAACAATTTTGGAAAAAAAGACATATTAAATGATTAATAAAAACTTTTACTTTAATAATAACATCAATTTTGCATTTACCATTGAAGTTTCCTAGTCGATCATCATTTAGAGATTTTTCCTAATTAGAATTATATTATTGGATTGCATTTGACCGCTCTTTTATTTGAGAACAATATTTTTTAAAAATATATTAAATAATTAATAAAAACCTTTTATTTTAATAATAACACGAATTTTGTATTTACCATTGAAATTTCCTAGTCGATTAACATTTAGAGATTTTTCCTAATTAAAATTATATTATTTGATCGCTATTTTATTTGAGAACAATATTTTTTTAAAAATATATTAAATGATTAATGAAAACCTTTTATTTTAATAATTACCCCAATTTTGCATTTACCATTGAACTTTCCTAGTTGATCATCATTTAGAGATTTTTCCTAATTAGAATTATATTATTGGATTGCATTTGACCGCTATTTTATTTGAGAACAATATTTTTTAAAAATATACTAAATGATTAATAAAAACCTTTTATTTAATAATAACACAAATTTTGCATTTACCATTGAATTTTCCTAGTCGATCAACATTTAGAGATTTTTCCTAATTTGTCAAGACTCCTATAGAAGTATTGTAGCAGCACGTCCGTGAGTCGGACATTGAAGTACCAACTTCTGAAATCTCAACCACGTCTCGTTGATTTGTTCATCGTCCAAGAGTTTGAAACTTTGTATACTACCTTTTAATGTCATCATTTTTTATGGGGGAAATAATCTCACAACGAAATCCCGTGTGAGTTCATCTCAAGTGGTTATGGAGTTCCTCGATAGCTTAGCTAACCATTTTGTAGCTTCACCCATCTAAGAGAATGGGAACAACCGAAGATGAACTGATTCTTGTGATATGTTCTTGAATGAGAACGGACTACAAACGTACACGAAGTTTCGAATATGTCATGGGGATCTTCAGGGGCTATCCCTCCATATAGTCCTTTCATTTGCAGGAGCTGTAGCATTGTGGTAGTGACATGGAAGAAAACATTCCCCTCAATCGGAGGTAGGCGTATCGTACAAACACCACCCACTTAAATCGGGTCATTCACATCGTTATGATTTACAATATCATCTTGGTGGCCAACTTAGCTACCATTACTCTCGTTCGCGATTATTTCTTCCTCTGTTCAAAACAAGCCAATACAAACACGAAAAAAAGTAAGTCGAGTCAACTACAACACAAAAAAGATTAACACTTTAAACTTCAATAATAGAATTCTAAACCGGCAACGGCGCCTTTTTTGATAAACGCTCAACAACACCTTATCTAATAGTAGGTGTGAGCGATTTTTAATCTAGTATAAAACCTAACGAAAGGTTGGGTCGAACCCAAAAGGAGCAGTACAAGTTCGAATTCAGTTACGAAGTTACGAATGTAATCTAATTGGTAGTTGGAGTAGAAATTATAGAAAATACTTAGTTAAATTAAAAGGGGGGACAACAAATGTTACTTATGTTATTAAGAGGAATTCTCGGGATGTGATCAATTATAGGTCAATTATGCTATATGGGTAAATTGATTTTTATTAATAATTTGTTGTATCACTGTGGGTAGGCTAGACTACAAGTGCAATAGTTTTCTCTCAAACAACTATTACGGTTCATGCGAGTTCTCTCAAATCTTGACAAGCTTAACACTACAAAATAGACTAAAACCTTAATTTATCCACTCTCTCAAGCTACATAGGTAGGAGCGAGTAAATATTCCCTCTCTCGAGATTAACCCATAACAACCCACATGCTAAAATCATCAATCGATAACCTTGGTTTTAGAACCTTTCTCTAAAACACTGAGCTAAAATTGTATTTGCAGCTACAATTCATAAATTACTACTTGGCTGTCAATCAAACCCACATTAAAACAACATTTAAATCATTAAACAACAATACCATAAGCTAATTAAGCCAATAATCACACCCTAAGAATTGGGGTTTTACCTACACATCATAAAAAGAGAAAAACAATTTCCAACTATGCTAGCGATGAGCTGGGTAAAAGTTTCCAAGTCTCTACAATGCTCCAAATTGAATTAGTTCAAAGACCCAATTACAATTCCTCCAAATTTTGTCTCACAAGCTATAAAGTCTCCACTGGAACTTTAAAACTCAAAGAAGCTAAAATTCTGAGAGTTGTGGAATCAGAACTGTGGGAACCTACTTTCTCTTTTTTTTTAAATTTCAATTTATAGTTGCCCAATTTTTTTTCCTGAAAGGCCATTTGGCGAAGTAAGTCGCGCTTCGCCAACCAAGTCGTAGATCCGACCTTCGCTTCCATTCATCACCAATTTGCATTGGACATCAGTCCTCAGAGTTCTGTAAACTTCGGCGATCATAGTTGTTGTCGCGGAGTCGTTCGGCGATCCACCGACTACCCAGTCTTGTCACCTAATTGGTTCTTCCCCAGGGATGGCACACTGGAACTTTGGGCGAGCTAAAGAGCCACTCGGCGGTTCGCAGAGTAGTCTTGGCGATCACTAGGATCGCTTTTCTTCACTTCTTCAGTTTGTTAGTTCCTTTTTGCCTGGTAGCGTCCTTGCCTTTCCTCTTATCACTCTTAGCTGCAAGTCAACACTTTAACATCAGTTTAGAGCATCAATTACGCATTTGAGGACCCTTATACTATCAAAACAAATCCCTATATGTGTCAAAATCTCGGACTCGGAAACACCTCCAGCTTAAAATTTTGCTTTTCCTCAAGTAAAACTCAGGATCAATCAATTCAACAAGGATGTCTACAAATAGTGTTGCTTAAGACACAACATAAAAGCACACAAAAAGGGTTTAAACTACACGTACAATGATCAATTGTGCACTCAAAGTTTCAAATGTTTACTCACCATTATCAAGTGTACTCAAGCTCATAATGCTTGCTTCAATTGCACGTTCAAGATCAACAAAGGTATTCAAATGCCATCACAACAAAGATGATTCCATATTCACACAAAAATTCTCAAAAATTTAAGGTCCCGGAATCACATAAAACTGTCACACTCAAAAAAAATGAACACATGCTTGACTCAACCCATAGGCTTGACCTTATTTTTCTATCAACATTTGTTTCAGCTAACTCAAGATTACAAAGGTCTTTTTAAGGCTTTAAATGGTTATTTAGGCTTAGGAGCTTCTACCTTCTTTGAAATATGACCTGAAAATCAGTTTTTCTCCTCCTCTTTCACATTTAAACATGTTCATAATCCATCCCATTATTCAACTAAACATGAATCATCGGATACCCATTTCTTTTACTATTTTCACACACTTTATTTCACAACTTTTTTCTCCTTTTCAGTCTTTTCTTTTCTTTCTTCTCACTTTTTTTTTCATGGAGGGGTTCCATCTTTTTCAAAACAATACATCAAAGGGGGAATTCTTCAAATTTCTTGTCTTTCCTTCTTTTTCACCACACCCCCAACTTAGGCTTTTGGCCTAAGTTGGCTATTCAAACGAACCAATACTTCATGAAGTTTATGGGTGATGGGATAAAGAGGTCAAAGTTGTTCAAGTTTCTTACAAAGAAAAGGATAGGCTCAAAACATATCAAGCAAGGTTCACACTTCTCACAAGGTTGGCCACAAAGAGGTATATTGTTAAATTTGTTCAATCTTCAAAAAATTTGCCTAAGATCATTTCAATTTCTTGCTTCGCTCAAACAATCGGACCAACAGGGCAAATTCTAGGTGTCATCAAGCACAATGATCAAGACAACCTTATAACACAAGACATTGATAAAATTATCAACAAGACTTCACTCTTTCTAGCTAGCGTGCAATGTTCATCACAAGAGACTTAATCGACAATGAGGTAGTCACAACGAGATGCTAAAAGTTCACATATTGCCTATGTTACTTAGTTTGCCATATCGTAGATGCATATTTATTTTGTTCAATTAAGAGCACTATTCAAGTCATCGGTATTGACCACAACCGACACTTAGATTTGCACAAGAACAACCACAATCACACATAAAAGAGGTGGCAAAATTTTTAAACTTGGTTCAAAACCATTTCAACACCATTTTCATATTAAAGCAATGGGCCACAGTTTATCAACAACAATAATCCAACAACCAAGATATATATAAGCCAATAAGCTCTAATATTCACAAAAACAACCCACAAGAGGTAGGTATTGAAATACCTCACGCCGCCAACAAAAAGAAGCAGTTGTCCTCAAATGCAAATAAAAATAAAATTACTCTAAAAAGAGAACAGAAAAGAAGGTAAAAAGATCATCCTACCATGCTAGGCCTGGGGTGAAGTATGCATATCAATAACTCCCTAGTCACTGCCCCTGTCTGGGCATTAGTGCCTAGTGTCTCAGCATCCTTGGCTCCACTAGAGCCCACCATAGACTTGTCCCTCAACGAAGCCTGCATAGTTGTCCCTACCATGGAACCCTCTAGGTTTGCCAAATCATCGTAGACAGTCTCATCTCTCACACCAAGCTTCTCATCATCTATCTCAGCCTCGGACTTGGCAGGTGCATTATCAGCCCTAGTATCATTTCCAGTCGTGGGAGCTGGAGGAACCTCAAAACTGGCTGGAATATCAGTACTCGCCATATCGGGAACCTCCACTGTCCTAAACAACATAGTAAAATAAGTGGACTTCAGATGGTCCACATCCTTCCTCAACCCAATAATATCGGCCTTCAAGGCTGTCACCTCATCTATAGCACCTCGGGTCTCCTCACAAGCTATAACTCTAACAGTAAGGGTGTCTAGTGCCAACTTGTGATACCTCATTTTAGCCCTAAATAGGGCCAAGGCAGCAGCTATAACCCTCTTTATTATCCCAGGCATAACAACCTCAACTCGTAAGGCACGCATATCAACTGAATGAGCCAGAGGGCCTATCTTGTATAGCATGGCCTGTGTGATAGGGGTCGGGAAACAGCATCAGAAGTAGTGGAAATGGGTCCAGTAGATGAACCAATAGCACCAGAAATAGAAGGTCCAAAAGTACCTGATGGCCTATAAGCCTGAGGTGACATGATTGCCTCTGTAAACAACATATCAACATGAACCAATGGGGATATATCCACCAGAGCTTCCCTTCTCCTTTCAACCTCATTCCATAAGTACTCGGCATCAATAGGTCGGATGTTACTATATGAGGTGGGTGTCACCTCCACATTCGTCTTATCATCTCTAGGAACATGGCCTGTTTATACAGCTCAGTAATCAGCACATGGAAGTGAAGTGAGGTCTGGCGTTGTTTTTCCCTCATGGACATCTCCTGCTCAATCAGCTACCCTAAATTCAACCTCTTCCTCGCAATAATGGAACCAAGGCAAGCTTCCTTCGGGTGGCACAGGATGGACTCGTTCTGAGACGGTAGAATAGTACTACTAATGAACCCAAACCAGTATCTGGCAGCAATGTTAAGTTCCTTCTTCTCTATAAATATTCGTTGTTCATTTTAGTCTGAATTTATTTCTAAATCATACCATTTTATTCTTTCGAGGTCTAAATCATGTAGATCTATTTCATACCATTGTTGGTTTAATATATATTCTGATTCGTTATCATTAAATATTTTTTCCCATATGATTCTTCTTAATTCAATTATTTTTATACCTTTAAGTATATATAAGATTAAAGTTTCATAGTTTTTTATTATTTCATCATGCATGTATGTAGTCATGTTCTTTATCATGCAGGTTTTTTATTTCAAATTATTCCTTCTTATCATATTCATAATTGATGAAATTCATATTAGATCATTATGAACTAGATTATTTGTTTATCATGTTCTCCTGTCACTACTAGCATCGTACTTTAGCGGATACTTCCTCCTTATCAGCGCCTCAACTTTGTTTACTCCCCTAAACGGCTTTTCTCGCCTATTGGTTTCAACACAGGATGACATAGTATATAAGTTTTCTCCCTATTTCCAGTGTGCTAATAAACTAGAAATCACGATTCAAATAATTCTAATACATAATAACTAACATAAATTTATTCAATCATATATATGATATTCAGGAATATATGAAATTAGTTCTGCATATTTATTGAACAATATACCTTTGCCTCTTGCTTATCCATGATATTTGAAGTTTGTTCCATTATCTATTAAATATGAATAACTTAAGTATTAAATATTGAGAGAGTGTTTATGAAAGTGCTTCGTTTATTTCAGTATGTCTTTTATGTTATATGTACATTCCTTTATATAGAAAGGAAATTCTATCTACTGCACTTTCAAATTTTATCTCTACAGTAATGCATAATAATGCATTACTTTACAATAATGCACAATAAAGTTCTACTTACACCTACCATACCTACTACTTACACGTGCCCATACTCTTTTAATTTGTCCATACTATATGACTTTTTAACACTACCATAATTTTCACTACACAATAAGGCACACTCCACTTTACACTTGTCTTCTTACAATAAGACACAATAAGACTAATAATATTTACATGGTACTTTTTTATATTATTTGCTTTTGGCCATATCTATTATTTGCCTTATCTTTTTATCTACGACTTTCTCTGCACATGTGTCTTTTTATTTTTGTCTTCTTCTTCTTATCTTCTTTCCTCTCTATCTTATTTGATCATTACAGCTGGACATCGGGATATCACATTATCTTCTCCATTACATTTTGTACATATATGGTCAGGATATTTCTATCCAATTAGTTTACAATACTGGTTAATAGTTCTAACGAAATAAATCATGTCTTGAATGCTCTTGTCGTAGGTCTTTCTCCTGGATTTAATAATGATAAAATCCATCACTGGACTTCATCCATATCTTCTTTCCTTAGTTCTCTTGAATTAGAATATATCATTAACTGGTCTCTAGAGTAGTAACTCCATATAGCATTTCCGTTTAAATAATTGTTTGCTAACTCTTGTATAATAGTTGATATACCAATTATTCTTTTATTGGCATAAAAACTTGGTATCTCTATTTTTTGTATTTCTTCTTGTTGTCCGATATCATCAGGTATAATCATATCTTTGTTAATCCTATCTTAATAACTTGAATTAGAGATTTTATCTCCTCGTATAATATCTCCGCTGGTGCTGTATAAAACTTTATATAAAATAAATTTCCTTTAGTAACTCTTTTATATGTGACGAATGCTTTGTGTAATTCTGGTATTCCACTTATCTCTTCTCCATCGTATGTATATACGGTATTTAATAGTCCATAATTGTAACATGTTCTTACTAAATTGGCGTTACTTTTTGGTTGTTTAATTAACTTGTTATAACCTTGTAATTTTTGGGTTAGGTAGTCTTGATTTGGTTCATGGTTGTAGTGGATCTAGGATTACGGTTAAATAGGTTTGGATTTTGTATATATTTTCCATATAGGTTCTTATAACATGGTTATATTATTTTTTCTCGTTTTGTAGGCTATCTTCATAGGTTGAGGTTTGGGGTTCCATAGCCAATGTGTTTTTTGGTGTTCTCGGAGTAAATGGTCTTTCAAATAGCTGGTTCAAGTTTGTATTCTTATGTTGTTTTTCACTAACTTGTTTGCTCGTACCTGCAGCTGTATTTAAACAAACATTATGGGTTTTAAGGTGTTTTCCAACGTCACCTCTTAGGTCTGGATTTATAGTCATGCTGCTGACTTCGTATTCGTTGTAGCTCTTTGTCAGTATTTTCTACTTTTGTGCAGAGTAAGTTCATAGCTTTGAGTATTTCTTCTATAGTATTTTCTTTTTCAGTCTGTGTAGCTTTGTCTTGATAAGTAATCTACAATAACATTCTTGTCAGTTTTTATCACTTCAATAGTAAATGTAAAATTTAATATATCTAATACCAAATAGTTACCGAATCTTGTATTTTTCTTGTTAGCCACCATTTTACTTGTGTATTATCGGTCCTTATAATAAATTTGTTATATACAATATATGGTTCAAATGATAGTAAACATTTATGTACTGAATATAATTCTTTCCTATTTATTTCCCATCTTATTTCTGTATTAGTAAATGTTCCTGAATAATATCTACAATGATGTTCTATTTTTTCTTTATCATACCTATATTTTAAGACTCCTCCGTAACTTTTTTCACTGGCGTCTGATTCTACTATATAAGTAATTTTTTTGTTTTCATCCAGAAAATATAGTTTAGGTAGGTTGTTACATAATAGTTTTATTTTTTGTATTTGTGTTTGGTCTTTTTTATTAAACTGGTATTCTACATCTTTCTTTAATTTTTGTTGTAATAGTTTTAAGTTCTCTGCTAATTTTGGTATGTATTCTCTTACTTGATTTACTAGTCCTAGAAATGATTGTAGTTTCTTTTTTGTATCTAGTTGTTCATTTGAGATAATTATTTTATGTACTATGTGTGTTTGCATTTTTATTCCATTTTTATCTATTTGTATTCCTAAAAATTCTATCTGTTTTTTCATTATCTCCGTTTTCTTTTTACTTAGACGTATGCCTCAATATTCTATAATATGTATAAATTTTTCTAATAATCTTATATGTTCATCTTGTGTTGATAAAGTGTTGATATCTACCTGGTGCATTTTTATATCCATATGGTAATACATTCCATTCATAAAATCCTTGTGGTACTGTAAATGCTGTAAGGTTTTTAGATTCCTCATCTAACTTTAAGTGGTAACATCCTAATTTGCAGTCAAATTTACTAAAGTAATTATATCCTTGTAATTGTCTTATTTTTAATATTTTATTTGGTATTAGGTAGTTATATGTTTTAGTTTTTGCATTTAAATTTCTATAATCAATAACCATTCTACTTTTTCCTCTTTTTTGTTCACTGTGTTTATTTACTATAAATGTTGGGCGTGTATGCTTGCTATTGCTTTCTTGTATGTTCCCTTTTTCTAGTAATTCACTTATATTTATCTTAAATTCTGTTAAATCATTAAAATCATATTTTAATGGTTTTTGGGTTATTATACTATTATTATCAATTAGCTCAATTTTTATTTGTCTTATATTTTTCCCATCCTTGTAAAGGATCTTCGCTATATAATAATTCTAACTTATCTTGGATTATTTTTACTTTATCTATAGAGAATATAATTAATTCTATCTTAGGGTCTTCTTCTTTTATATTTTCTAATTTTTGTGTAATTTTTTTACTGACTTTTATCCATTCTGTTGTTTTTCGTTTTTTGTTATTTACTCTTTTTGCTCCTATTTTTTGTTTACACGGTGTTGTGAACCACCAGTGCGTTTCTGTTATTATATGTGGGTATAGTTTTTCTAAAAATGGCATTCCTAATAGCATATTTTTTGTAGTCAATTCAAAGTTATATATGCTAAGTTTTTTGAAAGTATTTTTTCCATTTTTATTTCTTCTTTATGTTTTTCAAAAAATACTAACAGAAAAGATATGCTATTAGGAACGCCATTTTTAGAAAAACTATACCCACATATAATAACAGAAACACACTGGTGGTTCACAACACCGTATAAACAAAAAATAGGAGCAAAAAGAGTAAATAACAAAAAATGAAAAACAACAGAATGGATAAAAGGAAGTGAAAAAATTACACAAAAATTAGAAAATATAAAAGAAGAAGACCCTAAGATAGAATTAATTATATTCTCTATAGATAAAGTAAAAATAATCCAAGATAAGTTAGAATTATTATATAGCGAAGATCCTTTACAAGGATGGGAGAAACATAAAACAAAAATAAAAATTGAGCTAATTGATAATAATAGTATAATAACCCAAAACATATTTTAATGATTTAACAGAATTTAAGATACATATAAGTGAATTACTAGAAAAAGGGTACATACAAGAAAGCAATAGCAAGCATACAAGCCCAGAATTTATAGTAAATAAACATAGTGAACAAAAAAAAGGAAAAAATAGAATGGTTATTGATTATAGAAATTTAAATGCAAAAACTAAACATATAACTACCTAATACCAAATAAAATATTAAAAATAAGACAAATACAAGGATATAATTACTTTAATAAATTTGACTGCAAATCAGGATTTTACCACTTAAAGTTAGAAGAGGAATCTAAAAAACTTACAGCATTTACAGTACCACAAGGATTTTATGAATGGAATGTATTATCATTTGGATATAAAAATGCACCTGGTAGATATCAACACTTTATGAATAACTATTTTAAATAACTAGAAAATTGTGTAGTATATATTGATGATATATTACTATATTCGAAAACACAAGATGAACATATAAGATTATTAGAAAAATTTATACATATTATAGAATATTCAGGCATAAGTTTAAGTAAAAAGAAAGCAGACATAATGAAAAAACAGATAGAATTTTTAGGAATACAAATAGATAAAAATGCAAACACACATAGTACAAAAAATAATTAACTCAAATGAACAACTAGATACAAAAAAGAAACTACAATCATTTCTAGAACTAGTAAATCAAGTAAGAGAATGCATATCAAAATTAGCAGAGAACTTAAAACTATTACAACAAAAAGTAAAGAAAGATGTAGAATACCAGTTTGATTAAAAAGACCAAACACAAATACAAAAAATAAAACTATTATGTAAGAACCTACCTAAACTATATTTTTCGGATGAAAACAAAAAATTTACTTATATAGAAGAATCAGATGCCAGTGAAAAAAGTTATGGAGGAGTCTTAAAATATAGGTATGATAAAGAAAGAATAGAACATCATTGTAGATATTATTCAGGAACATTTACTACTACAGAAATAAGATGGGAAATAAATAGAAAAGAATTATATTCAGTATAAAAATGTTTACTATCATTTGAACCGTATATTGTATATAACAAATTTATTATAAGGATAATACACAAGTAAAATGGTGGCTAACAAGAAAAATACAAGATTCGGTAACTACGAAAGAAATGAGAAGATTGGTATTAAATATATTAAATTTTACATTTACTATTGAAGTGATAAAAACTGACAAGAATGTTATTGCAGATTACTTATCAAGACAAAGCTACACAGACTGAAAAAGAAAATACTACAGAAGAAATACTCAAAGTTATGAACCTACTTTGCACAAAAGTATAAAATATTGACAAAGAGCTACAACAAATACGAAGTCAGCAGTATGACTATAAAAATGCGGAGTTAAGTCGATCGGAAGACTTTAAAAATCCAGACCTAAAAGGTGACGTTGGGAAACACCTTAAAACCGATAATGTTTGTTTAAATACAGATGCAAGTACGAGCAAACAAGTTAGTGAAAAACAACATATACAAATTTGAACCAGCTATTTAAAAGACCATTTAGTCCGAGAACACCAAAAAACACATTGGCTATGGAACCCCAAACCTCAACCTATGCAGATAGCCTACGAAACGAGAAAAAATTATATAACCATGTTACGAGAACATATATTGAAAATATATACAAAATCTAAACCTATTTAAACCGTAATCCTAGATCCACTACAACCAAAGAACCAAATCAAGACTACCTAACCCAAAAATTACAAGGTTATAACAAGTTAATTGCACAACCAAAAACTAACGCCAATTTAGTAAGAACAAGTTACAATTATGGACTATTAAATACCGTATATACATACGATGGAGAAGAGATAAGTGGAATACCAGAATTACACAAAGCATTCGTCACATATAAAAGAGTTACCAAAGGAAATTTATTTTATATAAAATTTTATACAACAACAACGGAGATATTATACGAGGAGATAAAACCTCCAATTCAAGTTATTAACATAGGATTAACCAAATATATGATTATACCTGATGATATCAGATAACAAGAAGAAATACAAAAAATAGAGATACCAAGTTTTTATGCCAATAAAAGAATAATTGGTATATCAACTGTTATACAAGAGTTAGCAAACAATTATTTAAACTGAAATGCTATATGGAGTTACTACTCTAGAGACCAGTTAATGATATATTCTAATTCATGAGAACTAAGGAAAGCAGATATGGATGAAGTCCATCGATGAATTTTATCATTATTAAAACCAGAAGAAAGACCTACGACAAGAGCACTCAAGACAGGATTTATTTCGTCAGAACTATTAACCAGATATTGTAAGCTAATTGGACATAAATATCTTGACCATATATGTACAAAATGTAATGGAGAGGATAATGTGATTCCCGATGTCCAGCTGGAATGATCAAATAAGATAGAGACGAAAGAAGATATGAAGAAGAAGACAAGAAGAAGAAGACAAAAATAAAAAGACACATGTGCAGAGAAAGTCGTAGATAAAAAGATAAGGCAAATAATAGATATGGCCAAAAGCAAATAATATAAAAAAGTACCATGTAAATATTATTAGTTTTATTGTGTCTTATTGTAAGAAGACAAGTGTAAAGTGAAGTGTGCATTATTGTGTAGTGTAATTTATGGTAGTGTTAAAAAGTCATATAGTATGGACAAATTAAAAGAGTATGGGCACGTGTAAGTTGTAGATATGGTAGGTGTAAGTATCACATTATTGTGCATTATTGTAAAGTAATGCATTATTATGCATTACTGTAGAGATAAAATTTGAAAGTGCATTAGATAGAATTTACTTTCTATATAAAGGAATGTACATATAACATAAAAGATCACTGACGTTCCAAGCTTTAATTTGCCCAGATAATATTTCATATCATTTTAGAGAAAGTCAAATATTTTTTGGTTATTTGCTAATGTAAAGAATGACCAAATACAGTTGTCATTTTTGTGTAAATATAGAGCGCACAAACATAATACATATAACTTAAAAAGTGTTCTCTTTCTTCTTTCAATAATTAAAGAGAGATATGTATTATTGCAGAAACAGATCAAACACAAAGAAGACGAACATCACCTTCCAGTAGTTAATTGTAGTTGTTTAAAGTAATACCTTTACATATTGAAGCTATGTGAACAACGAGGACTATTAGTAATTCTTATACTATCTAAAATATTGTTTATCAATGTTATTTCTGCTACATGAACACTCTAACTTCAAGTGAGTTCACCGGAGCAACAAATCATTTAAATCGAAGCATGCAAGAATAGGTGACATACTTGATACTATCTATCAGCAAAACAATGAATATCCGAGAGAGGGACTTTCTACAATGGAAGAAGTTTCTTGCTTTCCATTTTGTTCCAGTTTAATTTGTTTTTCGGAAATGTTGTTAGAGGGTCTTGAAAAGGAAATGGAAGAACCATTGATGATCCTTATATTTTTGTGGACCCACGTGACACTCTGCCTTTCTTCCATAAGTATGTTTCTAGCATTGGTAACTGGAACTATGGCTCCTAGAGCAGAAGAGGACACATCGAACAGGACACTTCTGTACACATGTCTGAACTCAACAAAGATCATGGCCAAAGGAACGCACAAAATGAATTAAAAGGTAGAAAACCCATTTCTTGTTTTTCTCTCTAGATCTTTTCATAGCATATCTGTTATCAATGCTAGAAATTTATCTGTAGAAGAAAGGCAGAATGCCACACATATTAATACAAAAATAAGGATCCTCAATGGTCATCCCGTTTCTCTTTCTAGACCTTCTCACGGCATTTCTGAAGAACAATCTGGAACAACTGCAAATCAAGAGAACTTCTGCGGTAGCATGTAACTTTCTTGCATGGTAGCATCTATTATGTTTAATCCACAAGAGGCAAGTGATGCGGATGGTGATGGCATCATAGGTTCAAAGTCTCTCTCTTGGATATTCATTGTTGTGCTATTCGATAGTGTCAACTATGTCACCTATTTTTGCATCCTTCCATTTAAAGGATTTGTTCCTCTAGTGAAGTCACCTTAAGATATAGTGTTCAAGTAGAAGAAATATCATTGACAAACAATTTTTTACATAGCATAAGATCTACTTATATTCCTCATTGTTCACATAACTTCAATATGTAATAGTCTTACTTTAAACAACAATCATTAACTAACGAAGGGTAATTGTCACGACCTAAAATACACCCTAGATGTGACATGACGTATAGAACTCTAAGAGGACCTACACAAACCACTTAGCTTACATCATACAGTATAATAGAATTTAAAGAGTTCAAAATATAGCATTTCATATTTTGAAAGAGTTTTTTAATCAAAGCGGAAGTCTAACATTTGTCTCAATAGACCATCTAATACATCATACGGAAAGTGATTGAGACATAATTGATACATCACATACAAAGTCTGAAACTAAAATGACATAAAGCTATAAAAGTGACATCGTCCTCGATGTATGAGGACTCACCAAATCTTCAAATCTCTAATGCATTTAACTAGGAACTAACGGAAGGATAAAAATCTTCAAGCCCTACATTAGTGAAACAATGTATACACAAGTATGCATTAGTGTGTGCAATGTACCAAGTATGAAGGGAGTGTAATAAAACATGAGACGTGATAGTAAAGGGGCATGATTGAAAACATGAAATGCATGATCAAGTTAAAACATAGTAAAATCTTTTAAGAAGATTCATAAATCATGAACATGGTCAATGCATATTTAAATCATAAAGGAAGCTTCATAAATCATTAGTAATTAACTTAGTTTGTTTTGTGGGAAGTTTACCATTAACTGACATATAGACCATGCAAGTTATAACATGGAATCAAGTGTCTACCACTCACTGAAAAGTGGTGTCCTCACTTGCCAAGGTAAGAACAATGAATCTGAGTAAAAGTAGATCCACTAGCTAATGTCTATCTAAGACAATCAACCTATAGTGGCACATATTTATGGGATGGGGATATTGTTACTAGAAATCCAACCTCAAGTTACAGGAGAGCTTCCATCTCAATATCCTATCGGTGTAAAGTATAAATCCCACTGAATAGTCATTAATAATATTCATCTTATATCCATGGAAAAGTATAATTAAGATACTAATCCAACGTAGAAACATCATAGGATAGCTCCTTAGACCATGCGTGAGAAAACCTTTTACCATCTATGATCTTTTCATAATAGCTTTTTAAAGCCCATAGTCATAAACTTCATGCTAGAAATGTCCTACTACTAATGGAAATAGTTTTAAAAGCGTGATCTATAATCATTGATGGCATATCCGAAAAGCATTGAGGGAAAATCTAGATGTCATTCATGTCATGTGGCCAAGTGAACATATAGGAAACCTTCATATTTAACCTTACTTGAGTCATAAACATTGCTTTCATAAAAACATGCATAATTTTATAAAACTTATTATTCATAGATTCAAGTTTCTTCATAAATTCATTTAAGTTAGGGTTCATAGTCAAGATTCATGAATCAATGCATGGGTTCACAATGAATTATTTTAAGAGAATGTTATTAAGTCGAAATTGTAACACCCCGTATCTGAAAATAGACCAGATTGCAGATTTCTGGTGTTGCAGGTAGCACTCACGGGCACCATCCACGGACCATAGGAGGACCCACGGTCCATCATACAGGTCCGTGGTTCGTGTCAGAAACTCCCCCAAAACTCAACCAGAAATTCGGCTAAGTGTTGACCCACGGCCGGACCTACGGTCTGTAGGTCAGGTCACGGACCGTGGTTCGTGTCCGTGGAGTAATGCCCCTAAAACCCAGACTTAGTCGCGATTGATGGTTGACTAGCACAGACCGTCAATCAATCCACGGTCCGTAGGTCTGACCGTAGGTGAGGATTAATAGCCAGTTAGATGAAAATATTGATGGGTCAATTTCAATTGGTCATAAATCTTAGCACAAAATGAATTAGGTGTCCCATTACCTATTATATGATAGATAATTGAATTATTTTTCCAACGCCACCGAGTTTACTAAATTCGGACCTCCGAGTAAAAAGTTATGCTCGTTTTAGTGAAGTCCTGTTGGGCAGACTCGACCTACGGACCCATTCGACGGACCATCGATTGATTGACGGACCGTAGGTCCAATCCGTCAGTCACTCCGACAGCAATTAAGTCAGGGGTTGTTTGGTCTTTTCCTATTTCGTTTAACCCCTAAGATACGTCGTTTAAACCCTAAATCATGAGGTTTTAGTCAGTTTAAGCCTAGAAACATAACTAGAACTTACCTTAGTCAAAATCATTAATCAAAACATAGAAAATTAGAATCAAGAGAGGAGAAAATATATTTCAGCATAAACCCTATTTTGAGTTATAAATCATGAGAAACTTTTCTTTAAGACAACACTTGAGTTTTAAACTGAGTTTTTGAGAAAGTTAAGATGAGTTTTAAGAAAGAGCTTCTAAAACATGATTAGTATGACATTTGAGTAAGTCATCAATGTATGTATAGTATGGTATCTAGATTTACCATCAATGTTTATACAGTGTGACTTCCCAAGTCATCAATGATCATAGTATAATATGATGTTGAATTGTTTTCTAAAGAAGAGTTTTCAAGTATGAGTATCTACATGTCAGTGTTTTGAACTATTTAGTATTTCAGTCATAATATATTCAGTTATACATGCCTCAGTTTATGAATGCATCATTATCAAATTAATTGTTGCATTCTCAGTTTGCATGTTCAATTTTGAGCTATCTAGTATTTACAGATATTCAGTCATAACCAGTTAACCACTTAATTCATTGGGAGTAGCATAATACCGAGTTGGACTAGAGTTCAGCGTACCCGTATAGTCCCAGAACTACGAGTCACGTATGTGTAAGTCCCCTATGTGGGCAACATCAGTTTAGTGATCACGCCAGTATGCCTCTATACCTCTGGCAGGGTATATTGGGTCCTCTCGATGAGGCGTATACATCGGACACCACATTTAGCTCATGTGGTTTTATGTCGGTTATTAGTAGCTCCCATAGTTCAGTCATACTCTATTGCATTGACCATATTTCAGTACAGTTAGTATCCAGTCTCAGCATGTTATAAATTTGGTCATTGCATCAGTTAGCTCAGTATTCAGTATTTTCAGTATCTATATCATGTTCAGATGATTTCATTGCTTTATTGCTTTGTTCAGTTATATGTTATTTCATTTTTACTCTATCCTGCATGCTCAGTACCTTTCAAGTACTGACGCATACGTGCGCTACATCTTCTCGTGATGTAGGTTCAGGTTCTCAGCATCCAGATCACGCTTAGATCGGTTCCCGATATCCAGTTCAGCAGCAAATGTGGTGAGTCCTCATTCTTCGAGGACAATAGTCATGAGTTTCCTTTCAGTATTTTAGTCCTTTAGTTTCAGTTTTGCTAGACTTAGCTGGGGCCTGTCCCAGCATTTCTAGTCAGTTAGAGGCTATTTTTAGACATAATTAGATTCAACTTAGTATTGAGTTAATAAATTCTTTGTGTTAAACTCATCAGTTTTCATATATCTCAGTTATAGTATATGGGTATTCCCCATCTTTTCACATTTATTTATGATTTAGCTTCCGCATCAGTTTATTATCTTTTGTATGCTCATGATCATGCCAGCAGGGTTAGCTTGGGATCACTTGTGGTCCTAGGTCCCGTGTCCGCATCTCCGGGGTAGCTCGGGGAGTGACAAACTTGGTATCAGAGCATTAGGTTTAAGTGTCCTAGGATGTCTGAAAAGCCGCACTAAGTAGAGTCATTTTCATGGGTGTGAAGTGCACCACATCTAATGAGAGGGAGGCTATGAAGTGTTTTTGGAAAACTTCACTTTCTTAATATTCTATCGTGCGTTGGTATGATCTCCTTTCTAATCCATCGTTATGCGCTTAAGATCATGCCTCCCCATAGAGCTAAAGCCAGGAATGCTAACGCAATTCCACTAGTCCCAGACCATGAGGTTAAGAATGAAGAGTTTCAGAATGTGATCCAACTATTGGCTCAGAGTATGACCAACAAGAACAATCAACAGGTTCTAGTTCCTACTAATAGAAATGATGGATCAGTGGCAGTTAGAGTTTGAGATTTTGTTAAGGATTAATCCAACTTAGTTTTAGGGTCACAGGTTGGTGAAGACCCACAAAACTTCATTGATGAGGTTAAAAAAATCTTTAGAGTGATGCAAGTAACTAGTAATAGTAGGGTTGAGTTGGCAGCCTACCAGCTTAAGGATGTGGCTCATGTATGGTTCACTCAGTGGAAAGATTCAGGGGCTTCTTTATCTTTTATGACTCCCTATATAACAGTAATTTTAGATGTCAGTCCAGAAACTCTCTTACAACCCTTCTCAATCTCTACTCTAGTCGGTGACCCAGTTATAGCTAGACGGGTATACAGAAATTGCCCTGTCACAGAGTCTTAGAAAGTCACCTTAGCAGATCTTGTAGAGTTAGAAATGGTAGACTTTGATGTCATTCTAGGCATGGATTGGTTACATTGTTGTTATGCCTCAATCGATCGTAGAACTAAGATTGTTCATTTTTAGTTTCCAGACGAACCAACCATAGAATGGAAGGGTAGTAACTTAGCGCCTATGGGTCGATTCATTTCTTACCTTCAGGCCAGAAAGATGATCTCTAACGGTTATCTCTATAATCTAGTTTGGGTTAAGGATTCAAGCTCTAAAACCCCAACTCTTGAGTCAATCCCTGTAGTCATTGAGTTTCCAGAAGTGTTTCCAGATGATCTTCCCAGAGTTCCACCCGGAAGGGAAGTCGACTTTGGAATTGAAAACTAGGTTGACTACAACTCCTGTCTTGACTCTACCAAAGGGTTCAGATGGTTATATGATCTATTGTGATACACCCAGAGTCGGCGTAGGTTGTGTGTTGATGCAACGAGGTAAGGTTATATCTTATGCTTCTAGACAGCTTAAGTTGCATGAGAAGAACTACCCAACTCATGACCTCGAGCTAGCAGCAGTGGTGTTTGCACTTAAGATTTGGAGACATTATTTATATGGTGTTCATGCAGATGTGTTCACAGACCATAAGAGCCTTCAATATGTGTTCACCCAGAAAGAGTTGAATCTTCGCCAGATAAGATGGCTAGAATTCCTCAAAGATTATGATATGAGTGTGCATTACCATCCTGGTAAGGCAAATGTACTAGCAGATGCCCTTAGCAGACTATCTATGGGTAGTGTAGCACATGTTGAGGAAGAAAGAAAAGAGCTAGCAAAGGATGTTCACAGACTTGCTCGCCTACGAGTTCATCTTATGAGCATATTAGGTGGTGGTGTAACGGTTTAGAATGGGGCAGAATCTTCTTTAGTAGTAGAAGTTAAGGAAAGGCAAGACAATGATCCAATCTTGCTTCAACTTAAGGGTGTAGTCCACCAATAGAGGGTTGAGGTTTTCTCCCAAGGGGGAGATGGTGTTCTTCCCTACCATGGTAGATTATGTGTTCCTTAGGTGGATGAGTAGGCGAAGCATCCTTGATAGGACCACATTCAGTCCTTGATGCTATGGAGAAGGTTCAACTCATTAGAGATTGAATTAAAACTGCCCAGAGTCACTAAGAGTCTTATGCAGATGTGAGAAGAAGGGAACAAGAGTTCCAAGTTGTTGATTAGGTTTTCCTGAAAGTGTCACCTATGAAGGGGGTTATAAGATTTGGTAAGAAGGGGAAGCTTAGTCCCAGATATGTAGGTCCTTACCGGATCTTGAAAAGGATTGGTAAAGTGGCTTATGATTTAGAGTTGCCAGCAAATTTAGCAACAATACATCTGGTCTTTCACATTTCACTTTTGAAGAAATGTGCGGGTGATCCAGCATCTGTAGTGCCATTAGAGACTATGGCTGTAAAAGCTAACATTTCTTTTGAGGATGTGCCAGTTGAGATCCTTGATCGACAAGTTAGAAGTTTAAGACACAAAGAATTCGCTTCAGTTAAGGTTTTATGAAAGAGCCACTCCGTAGAGGGAGCTACTTGGGAAGAAGAAGCAGCCATGAAGTTCAAGTATCCTCACCTCTTTCCTTCCAATTCCATTCCAGTTTGAGGTAATAGTTCCTCTTCAGTTTTTCAGTCATTTCTGCGAAAATTCATTCTTAGAATCATGTTCCTTCAGTTTGTACTTGCATCTTCAGTGTATTTGCATTTTCTTGGAACTCAGTTCAGTTAGAAATTCAGTTCTCAGTGTTTAATGTTAGGGATTGCAGCCCTCTCCCTCTATTTTAGCTAAATTAGTCTTCATTCGAGGACGAATGGTCCCAAGGGGGAAATAATGTAACACCCGGTATCTTAAAATAGACTAGATTGCAGATTTCTGGTGTTGCAGGTAGCACTCACGGGCACCATCCATGGACCGTAGGAGGACCCACGGTCCATCCTACAGGTCAGTGGTTCGTGTCAGCAACTCCCCCAGAACTCAGCCAGATATTCAGCTAAGTGTTGTCCCACGGCCGGACCTATGGTCCGTAGGTCAGGTCACGGACCGTGGTTCGTGTCTGTGGATCGATGCCCCTAAATCCCAGCCTTAGTCCCGATTGACGGTTGACCAACATGGACAATCAATCGATCCACTGTCCGCAGGTCTGACTGTAGATGAGGATTAACAGCCAGTTAGATGAAAATATTGATTCGACAATTTCAATTGGTCATAAATCTGAGCACAAAATGAATTAGCTGTCCTATCACCTTTTATATAATAGATAATTGAATTATCTTTCCAACGCCACCAAGTATGCTAAATTCTGACCTACGAGTAAAATGTTATGCTCGTTTTAGTGAAGTCCTGTTGGGCAGACTCGACCTACGGACCCAATCGACGGACCGTCGATTGATTGACAGACCATAGGTACATTCCGTCAGTCACTCCGACAACAATTAAGTCAGGGGTCTTTTGGTCTTTTCCTATTTCGTTGAACCCCTAAGATACGTCGTTTAAACACTAAATCATGAGGTTTTAGTCAATTTAAGCCTAGAAACATAACTAGAACTTACCTTAGTCAAAATCATTAATCAAAACGTCGAAAAGTAGAATCAAGAGAGGAGAAAAAGGTCAAGAACCCTAGTTCAAGAACGCAACAAGGTTCCATCAGTTTCAGCCCTGAAATTGAAAGATTTCTCCGTGAATTCGTCACCAGGTATGTGGGATTTTACTAGTGGGTTCCTTTCGCCCATTAGGTCCCTAGAATTTAGTCAAATTCTTGATTACATTATTATGAACAGACCTAGGGTTTCTAGAATATCAACAGATCATCATGAATTAGTTATTTAAATGTTCCAAATCAGATTATCATGTTATTACTCAGTTTCATACATAACCCTAGCTATATATTTCATTAGTTCTTGAATTACACATGCTAGGTCAGATATTTCAGTTATTCAGATATACAATCTCTAGTTTTATGCTACATTATCAATATATTTCAGCATAAACCCTATTTTGAGTTATAAATCATGAGAAACTTTTATTTAAGACAACACCTGAGTTTTAAACTGAGTTTTTGAGAAAGCTAAGATGAGTTTTAAGAAAGAGCTTCTAAAACACGATTAGTATGACATTCGAGTAAGTCATCAATGTATGTATAGTATGGTATCTAGATTTACCATCAATGTTTATGCAGTGTGACTTCCCAAGTCATCAATGATCATAGTATAATATGATGTTGAATTGTTTTCTAAAGAAGAGTTTTCAAGTATGAGTATCTACATGTCAGTGTTTTGAACTATTTAGTATTTCAGTCATAATATATTCAGTTATACATGCCTCAGTTTATGAATGCATCATTATCAAATTAATTGTTGCATTCTCAGTTTGCATGTTCAATTTTAAGCTATCTAGTATTTACAGATATTCAGTCATAACCAGTTAACCACTTAATTCATTGGGAGTAGCATAATACCGAATTGTACTAACGTTCAGTGTACCCGTATAGTCCCAGAACTACGAGCCACATAGGTGTAAGTCCTCTATGTGGACAACATCAGTTTAGTGAGCACGCCAGTATGCCTCTATACCTCTGGCAGGGTATATTGGGTCCTCTCGATGGGGCGTATACATCGGACTCCACATTTAGCTCATGTGGTTTTATGTCGGTATTAGTAGCTCCCATAGTTCAGTCATTCTCTATTGCATTGACCATATTTCAGTACAGTTAGTATTCAGTCTCAGCATGTTATAATTTTGGTCATTGCATCAGTTAGCTCAGTATTCAGTATTTTCAGTATCTATATTATGTTCAGATGATTTCATTGATTTATTGCTTTATTCAGTTATATGTAATTTCAGCTTTACTCTATCATGCATGCTTAGTACCTTTCAAGTACTGACGCATACGTGCGCTACATCTTCTCGTGATGTAGGCTCAGGTTCTCACCATCCAGATCACACTTAGATCGGTTCCCGATATCCAGTTCAGCAGCAAAAGTGGTGAGTCCTCATTCTTCGAGGACAATAGTCATGAGTTTCCTTTCAGTATTTTAGTCCTTCAGTTTCAGTTTTGCTAGACTTAGTTGGGGCCTGTTCCAGCATTTCTAGTCAGTTAGAGGCTATTTTCAGACATAGTTAGATTCAGTTTAGTTTTGAGTTAATAACTTATTTGTATTAAACTCATCAGTTTTCATATATCTCAGTTATAGTATACGGGTATTCCCTATCTTTTCAGATTTATTTATGATTTATCTTCCGCATCAGTTTATTATCTTTAGTATGCTCATGATCATGCCAGCAGGGCTAGCTTGGATCACTTGTGGTCCTATGTCCCGTATCCGCGTCTCGGGGGTAGCTCGGGGTGTGACAAACTTGGTATCACAGCATTAGGTTTAAGTGTCCTAGGATGTCTGAAAAGCCGCACTAGATATAGTTCTTTTCATGGGTGTGAAGTGCACCACATCTAATGATAGGAAAACTTCACTTTCTTAATATTCTATCGTGCGTTGGTATGATCTACTTTCTAATCCATCGTTATGCGCTTAAGATCATAATTCCCCATAGAGCTAACGCCAGGAATGCTAACGCAATTCGTCTAGTCCCAGACTATTGGCTCAGAGTATGACCAACAAGAACAATCAGTAGGTTCCAGTTCCTACTAATAGAAATGGTGGATCAGTGGCAGCTAGAGTTTGAGATTTTGTTAAGGATGAATCCGGCTGAGTTTTAGGGTCACAAGTTGGTGAAGACCCACAAAAATTCATTGATAAGGTTAAGAAAATCTTTAGAGTGATGAAAGTAACTAGTAATGGTAGGGTTGACTTGGCATCCTACTAGCTTAAGGATGTGGCTCACGTATGGTTAACTCAGTGGAAAGATTAAGGGGCTATTTTATCTTTTATGACTCCCTATATAGCAGTAATCATAGATGTCAGTCCAGAAACTATCTCAGAACCCTTCTCAATCTCTACTCCAGTCGGTGACCCAGTTATAGCTAGACGGGTATACAAAAATTGCCCTGTCAGAAAGTCACCTTAGCAGATCTTGTAGAGTTAGAAATGGTAGACTTCAATGTCATTCTAGGCATGGATTGGTTACATTACTTTTATGGCTCAGTCGATTGTAGAACTAAGATTGTTCATTTTCAGTTTCTAGACGAACCAATCTTAGAATGGAAGGGTAGTAGCTTAGCGCCTATGGGTCGATTAATTTCTTACCTTAAGGCCAGAAGGATGATCTCTAAGGGTAATCTCTATAATCTAGTTTGGGTTAAGGATTCAAGCTCTGAAACCCCAACTCTTGAGTCAGTCCCTGTAGTCAATGAGTTTCCAGAAGTGTTTCCAGATGATCTTCCCAGAGTTCCTCCAGAAAGGGAAATCGACTTTGGAATTGATCTCATTCCAGATACCCAGCCTAGCTCTATTCCTCCTTACATAATGGCTCTAGCTAAGCTTAAGGAATTGAAAGAGCAGCTGAAAGACCTTCTAGATAAGGGCTTCATCAGACCTAGTATTTCGCCATGGGGTGCACCAGTGTTGTTCGTAAAGAAAAAAGATGGTTCTCTCAGAATGTGCATTGACTATAGGCAGTTGAACAAGGTCACAATCAAGAATAAGTATCCCATCCCCAGGATTGATGACCTGTTCGACTAACTTCAAGGTGATAGTAATTTCTCAAAGATAGACCTCAGATCAGGTTATCATCAGCTTAGAGTAAGAGACAGTGACATTTCGAAGACAGCCTTCAGAACTTGTTATGGTCATTATGAATTTGTAGTCATGTCATTTGGACTAGCCAATGCTCCTGCAACTTTCATGGATTTGATTAACAGAGTGTTCAAGCAGTACTTGGACTTGTTCGTTATCGTCTTTATTGATGATATCCTCGTTTATTCTAGGAATGAGGAAGAACATGCGAGTCATTTGAGAGTTGTTCTGCAAACTCTCAAAGATCACCAGTTATTTGCAAAATTTAACAAGTGCGAGTTTTGGTTATAATCAGTTGCTTTCCTTGGGCATATTGTGTCTAGTGAAGGAATTCAAGTAGATTCCCAGAAGATAAAAGCACTGAAATAATGGCCCAGACCTACCTCTACTACAGATATCAGAAGTCTCTTTGGTCTAGCAGGTTATTACAAAAGGTTTGTGGAAGGATTTTCATCCATAGCCTCACCATTGACTTGGTTTACTTAGAAGATGGTTAAGTTTCAGTGGTCAGATTATTGTGAGAAAAGCTTTGAAGAATTGAAAACTAGGTTGACTACAACTTCTGTCTTGACTTTACCAAAGGGTTCAGATGGTTATGTGATCTATTGTGATGCATCCAGAGTCGGCCTAGGTTGTGTGTTGATGCATAGAGGTAAGGTTATAGCTTATGCTTCTAGACATCTTAAGCTGCATGAGAAGAACTACCCAACTCATAACCTCGAGCTAGCAGCAGTGGTGTTCGCAGTTAAGATTTGGAGACATTATTTGTATGGTGTTCATGTAGATGTGTTCACAGACCATAAGAGCCTTCAATATGTGTTCACCCAGAAAGAGTTGAATCTTCGCCAGAGAAGATGGCAAGAGTACCTCAAAGATTATGATATGAGTGTGCATTTCCATCTTGGTAAGGCAAATGTAGTAGCAGATGCCCTTAGCAGACTATCTATGGGTAGTGTAGCATATATTGAGGAAGAAATAAAAGTGTTAGCAAAGGATGTTCATAGACTTGCTCGCCTACGAGTTCGTCTTATGAGCATATTAGATGGTGGTGTAACGGTTCAGAATGGGGCTGAATCTTCTTTAGTAGTAGAAGTTAAGGAAAAGCAAGACAATGATCCAATCTTGCTTCGACTTAAAAGTGTAGTCCACCAATACAGAGTTGAGGTTTTCTCCCAAGGGGGAGATGGTGTGCTGCACTACCAGGGTCGATTATGTGTTCCTTACGTGGATGAGTAGGCGAAGCATCCTTGATAGGACCAGATTTACTCCTTGATGCTATGGAGAAAGTTCAACTCATTAGAGATAGACTTAAAACTACCCAGAGTCACCAAAAGTCTTATGCAGATATGAGAAGAAGGGAACTAGAGCTCCAAGTTGATGATTGGGTTTTCCTGAAAGTGTCACCTATGAAAGGGGTGATGAGATTTGGCAAGAAGGGGAAGCTCAGTCCCAAATATGTAGGTCCTTACCGGATCTTGAAAAGGATTGGTAAAGTGGCTTATGAGTTAGAGTTGCCAGCAAATTTAGCAACAGTACATTTGGTCTTTCACATTTCACTTTTGAAGAAATGTGCGGGTGATCCAGCATCTGTAGTGCCATTAGAGACTGTGGCTGTAAAAGATGGCATTTCTTTTGAAGATGTGCTAGTTGAGAACCTTGATCGACAAGTTAGAAGGTTAAGAAATAAAGAATTCACTTCAGTTAAGGTTTTGTGAAAGAGCCAGTCCGTAGAGGGAGCTAGTTGGGAAGCAGAAGCAGCCATGAAGTTCAAGTATCCTCACCTCTTTTCTTTCGATTCCATTCCAGCTTGTGGTAATAGTTCCTCTTCAGTTTTTCAGTCATTTATGCAAAAATTCAATCTTAGAATCATGTTCCTTCAGTTTGTACTTGCATTTTCAGCGTATTTGCATGTTCTTGGAACTCAGTTCAGTTAGAAATTCAGTTATCAGTGTTTAATGGTAGGGATTTCAGCCCTCTCCCTCTATTTCAGCTAAATTAGTGTTCATTCGAGGACGAATGATCCTAAGGGGGAGATAATTTAACACCCCGTATCTTAAAATAGACCAGATTGTAGATTTCTGGTGTTGCAGGTAGCACTCACGGGCACCATCCACGGATCGTATGGTTCGTGTCAGCAACTCCCCTAGAACTCGGCCAGAAATTCGGCTATGTGTTGACCCATGGCCAGACCTACGGTCCGTAGGTCAGGTCACGGACCGTGGTTCATGCCTGTGGATCGATGCCCGTAAAACCCAGCCTTAGTCCCGATTGACGGTTGACCAGCACGGACCGTCAATCGATCCACGGTCCGTAGGTCTAACCGTAGGTGAGGATTAACAGCCAGTTAGATGAAAATATTGATGGGTCAATTTCAATTGGTCATAAATCTTAGCACAAAATGAATTATGTGTCCTATGACCTATTATATGATAGATAATTGAATTATCTTTCCAACGCCACCGAGTTTGCTAAATTCCGACCTCCGAGTAAAATGTTATGCTCATTTTAGTGAAGCCTAGTTGGGCATACTCGACCTACGGACCCAATCGACGGACCACGATTGATTGACAAACCGTAGGTCCAATCCGTCAATCACTCCGACAACAATTAAGTTAGGGGTCTTTTGGTCTTTTCCTATTTCGTTTAACTCCTAAGATACGTCGTTTAAATCCTAAATCATGAGGTTTTAGTCAGTTTACGCCTAGAAACATAACTTGAACTTACCTTAGTCAAAATCATTACTCAAAACATAGAAAATTAGAATCAAGAGAGGAGAAAGAGGTCAAGAACGCTAGTTCAAGAACGAAGCAAGGTTCCATCAGTTCCAGCCCCGAAATCGAAAGATTTCTACGTGGAATTCGTCACCAGGTATGTGGAATTTTACTAGTGGCTTCCTTTCGTCGATTAGGTCCCTAGAATTCAGTCAGATTCTTGATTCCAGGATTATGAACAGACCCAGCGTTTCTAGAATCTCAACAGATCATCATGAATTATTTATTTAAATGTTCCAAATCAGATTATCATGTTATTGCTCAGTTTCTTACATAACCCTAGCTATGTATTTCATTAGTTCTTGAATTACACATGCTAGGTTAGATATTTCAGTTATTCAGATATACAAGCTCTAGTTTTATGCTACATTATCAGTATATTTCAGCATAAACCCTATTTTGAGTTATAAATCATGATAAGCCTTTCTTTAAGACAACACTTGAGTTTTAAACTAAGTTTTTGATAAAGTTAAGATGAATTTTGAGAAAGAGCTTCTAAAACATGATTAGTATGACAATTGAGTAGGTCATCAATGTATGAATAGTATGGTATCTAGATATACCATCAATGTTTATGTAGTATGATTTCCCAAGTCATCAATGATCATAGTATAATATGATGTTGAATTGTTTTCTAAAGAGGAGTTTTCAAGTATGAGTATCTACATGTCAGTATTTTGAACTATTCAGTATTTCAGTCATAATATAGTCAGTTATACATGCCTCAGGTTATGAATGCATCATTATTAGATTAATTGTTGCATTCTCAGTTTGCATGTTCAGTTTCGAGCTATCTAATATTTACAGAAATTCAGTCATAACCAGTTAACCACTTAATTCATTGGGAGTAGCATAATACCGAGTTGGACTAGGGTTCAACGTACCCGTATAGTCCCAAAACTATGAGCCTCGTAGGTGTAAGTCCCCTATGTGGGCAACATCAGTTTAGTGATCACGCCAGTATGCCTCTATACCTCTGGCAGGGTATATTGGGTCTTATCGATGGGGAGTATACATCGGACTCCACATTTAGCTCATATGGTTTTATGTCGGTTATTAGTAGCTCCCACAGTTAAGTCATACTCTATTGCATTGACCATATTTCAGTACAGTTAGTATTCAGTCTGAGCATGTTATAAATTTGGTCATTGCATTAGTTAGCTCAATATTCAGTATTTTCAGTATCTATATTATGTTCAGATGATTTTATTGCTTTATTGTTTTGTTCAGTTATATGTTATTTCAGTTTTACTCTATCATGCATGCTCAGTACCTTTCAAGTACTGACGCATACGTGTGCTACATCTTCTCGTGATGTAGGTTCAGGTTCTCAGCATCCAAATCACGCTTAGATCGGTTCCCGATCTCCAGTTCAGCAGCAAAAGTGGTGAGTCCTCATTCTTCGAGGAGAATAGTCTTGAGTTTCCTTTCAGTATTTTAGTCATTTAGTTTCAATTTTGTTAGACTTAGCTGGGGCCTGTCCCAGCATTTCTAGTCAGTTAGAGGCTATTTTCAGACATAGTTAGATTCAGCTTAGTATTGAGTTAATAACTTCTTTGTATTAAACTCATCAGTTTTCATATATCTCAGTTATAGTATATGGGTATTCCCTATCTTTTTAGATTTATTTATGATTTAGCTTCCGCATCAGTTTATTATCTTTAGTATGCTCAAGATCATGCCAGCAGGGTTAGCTTGGGATCACTTGTGATCCTAGGTCTCGTGTCGGCATCTCGGGGGTAGCTCGGGGCATGATAGAAATAATAAAAATAAGATCATAATACAGAAATTGAATCCATACAAATAGAACCCATGAGGAATTGAATGAAAACCTAATCAATTTTGGGAAATTGAATTGGAAATTTGAAGAAACTTTGGGGGCTCAATGAGCAATTCGAACCCATTGATGAACTCCCTAAATACTTTGATTTAAGCCCTAAGCAATGATGAAGAAAGGAGACTTGAACTTGAAGAACCCTAGCTTCTTCTTCTTCCTTGATCTAGAGAGAAGATTTTTAGAGAGAACCTTGGAGAGAATTTAGGAGAATGAATTGACATTGGTCATTTTAGGACTTAATTCACTTATATAGGTCTTGAAATAGGGTTTAAAAAGGCGTAATTTATAGGTACCAAACACTTTGGGGAAAGACTAAATTGACCCTAACTTAAAAACTGGTGAGGTGCCTTAAAAGAGAGGCTTCACGGACGTCCAAGAGTTCACGGTCCATGAAACACTTCACTGGTCGTATAGCCGGTGGTGAAATTTCACCTGCTCAACATGACTTCACTTAAACAGGCATAACTTTTTACTCCGAACTCGAAATGAGGTAAACTTGGTGGCGTTGGAAATAGGACTCGATGACCTTTAATTTGATAGGTCGTGTGCTACCTAAATAGTTATGTGCTGAGAGATATAATCGTTTGAAGTTAACCCAACACTTAAAAACTGATGGATGATTTGTAAGGACCGTCCAAGTCCACACGGCCGTCTAGGGTCCGGTTTAGGTGACCCCAATCTTGGCAGCATTGGATGGTCATACACCATGCCCTAAACGGGCGGTGGACCCGTTAACGCACAGTCTAGGGTGTTGTGAAGGGTCCATGGTCCATTTTGGATTCGTGGACTTGTCTGTTTGCCCCTTTTTAGCCTTTTATCGAAGTTTGAGGTTTTACTGTAATGGTCGTCTTCTTTATGTGTGATATGTTTCTACAATAATACATTATTGCTCCTTCATCATCGAAAAAAGAGAGTGAACGCTCCTTTGAGTTATATGTATTATGTTTGTGCACTTTATACTTGATAAAAAATGACAGATGTAGTTGGAAATTACTTACATTTGCAAATAACCAGAGAACATTTGACTTTCTCTGAACTGATATGCCATCTTTGATTCATTTTTAGATCAAGGATAATGAAAGTTATGCACCTTTATGTATTTGAAAGCAGATTCTCAAATGATACATATACACTGATTTCAAGATGTTTTTCATTTATCTCACCGTGTTTATGACTATTGAAAACTCATTAGTTCTGGTTACATGTTTCCACCCGAGCTGATCATGCTTAGTGCTACCTTATATTCTCAGTACATTGCACATACAAACCATATACTTTTCTTTATGTTGCATTTTTTTTTAATGTAAATACAGGCATTTTCTCTCACACTAGTGGCTAAATAGGTCGCTACTTTGCAGTCAGTAGGTTGTGAGTCCTCGCCATTTGGAGAATCATAAAGTAGTTAGTAGCTAGGTTTTTCATCAAGACAATTAATTACTTTGCGGTAGCTAGGAGCCATGCCTAGGCAAAACTTATTTCTTCTTTGTTTTAGTTAGTAGAGACTTTACTTCAGAAATTAGTTCTTTAGTTCCACGGATCTTTTGCTCATATCATTCAGATATGTGTTAATTATTACTTTAGTTAATTATCTTTTAACTTCCGCTCGTACTATATATAATCTCAGAGTAGTTCATTCGTAGCATGTTGGTACCAAGGGTCCGCTTGAGTCATTCGTGATCCTGAGTGCCGGTCACAACTAGGGCGTAAACTCAGATTTTGACACATAATTTCTATATTTTTTCTATGAACTGATAGAATGTTATTAAGTACGGGGGAATAAAAAATGAAGCCACTTCAAAGCAAAATTTTGTATATAGTTGGAAACAACTAACTGCTAAAATTAATAGTTCTACAATTGACTTTGCTAGTGTTCTTCAAGTAGAAAATTCACAAAAAAATTGTAATGATCCTCCAGATCATTTCCTCAATTTTGCAATCTTTACAACATTTAGAGCTTTTGTGTAGCAGCCCTAAAGAATTTATGACTTGCGTGGAATGACAGTGTGATCATCTGGTCATTCATTTGAGTTTTATGAAAGTTTCTCTATTTTTGAGGCATTGAAACTTGAACGGTTAACTTCGGTAAAAATTTCACTAAGGCAGCCTCATAATGCATTTCTAACGGTTCTATTAACTACCTTATGGATTATGACTTGAAATAGAGCTTGAGTATGGGACCTACTTTGCATTGAGATGACCTTCGATGAAAGTTTTGATGGTTCCGTTGAATCTCAAATTCCTAATTTGGTGGGGTAACATATTTTATATATGCTAATGAGATTCTAAACGAATCCCTGGCACCCCATCGAAGAATTCCAAGTTGAGCAAACCGGTTGGTATGCATCAACTGGTGCAACCCCAAAATGGTCTTCACATTCATGAGCCATGGGGTCGCATTTTCGAAACTTCCCTGTCCAAGCGAGCGCAACCACGAATGTATGTGATCCTGTACCTCCATTTTTGCGAGGATTAAGCTTGCTACCCCTCCTTGATCGCGAGGCTTTCCTCCACGTTCTCAGGGATCCTTTTTCCTATGGGTCATTATCACGAGCCTTGGGCTCCACAATCACGATGAGCAATAAAGTCTAGTCTTTTAAATAATCTCATTCATGCATCATGTCATCTCCAAGAAGTATTTCTAAAATTTCTCGAACTTGGGAGCTCTAGTTAAGGCAATTTCACATACCGGGTGTTGGTGTTGATCAAGGCTACTCGTTCGATTGTTCAAAGAAATGGGGTGAGCGTCATTTTGAGGTAATTATCGCTACAAAGGGACTGCCATGTTACTTTAATGGTGAATTATATTTCATCTTCTTGTTTAGGTTGTTCTGGGCATCGCAAGCTCGGTAAGTCGATTAGATTCTTTTGATCGAGTGAATTTTGGGATTCCTAGCATGGGCCCAACATTCACATTTTGACTAAATTTTTTTGTTCTGTCACTAATTTTTGCGATTCTAGTGTCTTAACATCTATATTGACATTGTGACCAATATTATGATAGTGTGGTGGTGGTTGGAAGTGATTCAAAAGAGGAAAGCTCCAGTTCAGCGGCAGAGCGCTTTTTTGGCTCTCGGATAGGCTACAATCTACTTTCTCTTAGATTGTGCTTCATAAGATAATATTTCGCGTGAATTGCATATGTGTTCGGATCTTATGTAGTGACTTTTTGATATTCTTCATTATTCGTATTCCTTGATTCATGTATGAGCCTTAAGCTAGATAAGTATTATGAGATCCTTAGTTTAGGACAATAATTCCTTGCTTATGCCTTAGTTTAGTGTTGTTAATCTCTTTGAGGTTGTTATCCGATAGTTTATAGTAGTCGATGTGATTTGTACCTCAGAGTTTGTTTTGTTGATCCTTAATTAGTTATTATAGTTTCTCCTTGTGAGAATTTCTATGGTTTGGTACCCTTCGCTAGTGCTAGGATCGTGAGTTAACTTTGTTATTGTGAGGATTCACCCTAGTTAGGCTTGTAAATGTGATGAACTCTCTATATCATGGTTAGTAATTTCTAGTACACTTGAAGGTCCCTGTGTTACTCGTTGATTATTGATTTCTTCATTATTCCTTTTTGTTACCTGTAATACCTCAGATTTGAAAGTTGAATTTGGGTTAAAAAGTTTCAGAAACTGACCTGGTGCCAATGTGTATTGATCAATCTATAGCCCATAGAATGGTTTTGTACAAATGACCTTGAGAAATTAGAAAATTTTCAAGTCCAGTAAGTTGACCTACAATGAACAGGATGAACTGTAAGGAAGTCTATGGGCCGTATGAAGTGCCAATAAAGTAGATTCAGAGAAGTGGTTTGAGACCTCTAGTCTACGAGAGGGTTTTATGAGTCATAGACGTAAAAGGCACACGTAGAAGTGATACTTACTTTGTGAAAAGTTTGGGGTGGAACTTGAGGTATGCACGGGTCCACGAACAGTAAAATGGTCAAATGTCAGTAGTAAGGTTTCATGGGAAGTAAGGTCCATATGAATTCCTGCTAACCGCAGGTCCAAACCATAGGATCTTCCAATAGTTTTTACTTAAGGGTGTGTTGGTCTTTTCCTACCCATGGATTCTATTTATTATAATTCAATTGCTTATATTCAATCTTATTATGCATGGTTTGATTTTATTATATGAATTTCAATTGATTTCATATGGACTCATGCCTATACCTATTTTATGAACTTGAATTATGAACAATGCTTATGAAATTATGAATTATGATCAAGAATTTGATTAAGGATTTATGCATTTTTATGAAAAGAATGATAAAGAACTAACGGATGTTTTTAAGATAAAGTGTAAATAATTTGTGAAAGGTTTTCTCACAATTTAATGGAATCATTATTTAGATGCTTAGAAAGGTAAGTGTCTACTATGAAAGTTTTATGAAATCATGGTTTAAAAGGACCTACTCTAATATGAACTTAAGATTGGATTAGTAGTATTTATTGTGCCCTTCTAAGTATATTGATATGAATATGATTATGTATTTTCCGTTGAGATTTACTTATCACTGAGAGGACTTTTGAATGGAGGTCTTACTACTAGTAGAGGTTTGGTGTCTAGTAGCAATTCCCTTGTCTGAAACTACGTGCCCCAGTAGAATTGTCTTAAATGACCAAAGCTAGTGGATCAACTTTAGCAAAGAATGAATGTGATTGAGTTCTACCTTGGCAAGTAGATTCCCTTTTTAGATGTGAGGGTCATGCAAGATTCCATGTCGGTTAACGATAAATATTTCACAGATTAACTATGTTTTGTTCAAATATTTTGCGAAAGTCTCTCAAATGGTTTCAATCTAGCATGCTCCACTAGGTACTTACCCCAAATTCGTACAAATCAACATGCTTTCACATAATGAAGCTCAATCTAAGGAATGAGAAGTCGTAGTGTACCTTAAGGCTAACTGCGGATGCTCTAAATCACATCTCTTGAGCTTTTCCCTTCTGAATGGCCTCCGAACGGTGCCACATTATCAATCATAGAATCACAACAATAATATGTTTGTTTAGACACTAAATTCTCCTAAAATGGAGACGATTCAAAATGGGAAATGTGGGACCCACGCCAGAAATTTTAGAACACTCCGTCATAGGATGTACTTGCCTCCCCAAACTTTTGTCCTAAAATGCAACACAATTTGGTGCTTAGAAATGCTTACACAACAAGAATGCAATATTTTCATAATTAAATAACAAGAAAGAGGACAATGCCGCCTAAAACAACGGGTTTTTACCTTAAATGAGGACTCTTCCACACTTCCAAACTGATCACTCACATAGCCCAATGATTCTAAACACACCGAGCTTTGAATCACCTTAATTGGACCTGTCGAACTCCTATAATCACCAAAATAAAATGGATTAAAGGTTGATTAGGTCTGGTCTTTATTTAGAAGACCATACCAATATCTTTATCGTCATAATGGGAAAAAGGGTGAAAATTTGGATGTATAACAAATTTGACCATCACGATAGCAAGGGTCATACCTTGCAATCGTGATTACCAAGGATAGTCAACGTGGGTTAGCACTTCACCACGATCTCGGTCAGAGGCCACGCAATTGCGATGACCAAGGAAGCCACACCTTCACGATCGTGGCCAAGGCCTCGTGATCGTAAAGGACAAAGAACCTGACCTTCACGATCATGGCCAACGGTCCGGTGAATACGAGGGGTAATTTGAACCTGCACCAGCTAATTCATATCAACTGGTTTTTCGCAATTCTGAATCCTCCGATTGGGTGCTCAGGATTCGTTCTGAACCTGGTGCATACAAACGAGATATTCTACCCCACCAAATTCAACATTCCATACTCATTGTAGCAGTGAAAACATCCATCTGAGGTCATCTATACAAAGGATCAATCCTACACCCAAACTCTAGTTTTAATCAAAATGCATAAATCGGCCTAGATATAGCCTAGGATCCTCAGTATCCGTGCAAAGGGTCAGTTTAGACCAAACTCAACATTCTAGAGCCAACCATGCTAACAAAATTCTCATCCAAGCATGTTTACCAAGAATGTTGACCGATGTCAAACTTTGGTCAAAGCTTAAAAGTTAAAATGTTTGATGGCACAAACTCACACGGAAGCCTCCAGATTCGAGTGAATCATGCCACTAGCCCAAATGACAGTTGTGGAGCTGAAGAAATCGTTAGAATTGCATTTTGAGGCTTTCTTCCTAAAATTTTGACTGAAATCAACCACTAAGGCATTAAAAGCTCCAAAACACAAAACTTGCATTAAACCCAAATGAACGACCAAGTAACCCAACTATCAATCTTAATAAGTCATAAATTACTTGGGTTGCTATAGGAATGCTATAAATGAAGAAAGGAACGCATTTACACAGAAAGGACCTAGACGATAATTAATGAGATGGAGATTAATAATTTTCCATGGAATGGTGCTCCTCCAAATATTCTTCATACTACTCTCTAAATCAACAATGTCCACGCCATTTTGTCTCAAACATTTTGTTGATGAAATCCGTATTCTACAGCAAAATGGGTAAGCTTATGCATGACTCAAACCCTTTAACCTTTGTTCTTTGAAGTATAGATAATTTATTTCATGACCCATATGTTAATTTGAGTAGTTTGAAATTGAAATCAGATTGAGGCAAAAATTGCATGTCCTCTTCCTGCTATTGGTTTGGAAAAGGCATAAATTCACCCCCGAACTTGTATCAAAAAGTCAGTTACATGCTTAAACTAATATAGTGACCTATTACACACCTCTGCTACAAAATAGTGATTTTTTTTACCCCCTAAGGCATGTAGCACCACTCTCACAATGGGAGGTGTACCACACTTGCGCCATGTCATTGCCACATCAGATGCCATGTCAAATTTTGACTAAAATTCTCCATATCAATCAATTGTTTCTTCTTCAATGAACACCACCATGAAACCACTATCATTGCCACCATATTACTACCAAATCTATATATTTCACCATGAAAATCAAAATAATCACCATAAATTTCATCAGCTACGATCAAATCCACCATCGAAATCATACTATCACCATTATCCCCACAAAAATCCGAAAGATCAATAACAAAATTTAACACCCATAAACAAACTCATCATCAAAATTACATCATCATCATCAAAAGGTACAAACCCACCACCAAATATCACTACCACCATTGTCAATATCAATTTTTTCTTCTCCACCACCTTCAATTCCCGCTTCTTTGACACCCCACACCAACAAATCCATCATTATATTTTATCTTTTAAACTTAATCATCAATTTTATCAACCGCCAACAAAGCCGAAGAGAAAAATCAAATATATGAAAATGGTGAAATCAAATAAGCATTAAAATAGAATATGATGGGGGTGGGGTGGGGAAGAGGATCTTGGTAGAGGTATAGTGGGGTGGATGGAAATTGGGTATGAAAAAATGATGAAAAAAAATAAAGAAGAAGAAGAAGAAGATGGTTGCATGTGAAGAAGAAGAAGAAGAGGCGTTGGGTGGGGGTGGAGGGTGATAGTAAAAAGAAGATTTTAATTCATTTTCTTTACTTTATTTACTGTCAAACGCGCTTTTATTTTTTTATTTTTTGCCACGTCAGTTTTAGGGGGTAAAAAAATTCAATTTTAAATAGTAAAGGTGTGTAATAGGTCGTCATGATAGTTTAAGCGTGTAGCTGACTTTTCGAGACAAGTTCAAGAGTGAATTTATGCCTTTTTCCTATTGCTTTCAAGATGGTTGATCACATGCATGCAGATGTCTTCCTCGGGTCCAAACATTGGTTCGAGTCTCTTATGTCATGAAATATCCACTTAATACGAGAAATTTCGTAGAAATGTGTTACCATATTTGGAGCTCACTTTGGTAACCTCGCCTTGCCAATGTGTCTGTTATGGTGCATCTTCAAGATGGATGTCTTGATGATAAATGTTGGTATAAAATGTGACATTTGTGAATGGTTGTTCTACATGTTTTTTGAATTATTGGATTAATATTTTACTAATTACTGTTTAGTCTTTGAGATTTGTAAAATCATTAATTTACTTAGTCATTCATATTATTCTATTTTCATTTCGAATCCTTGCAGTGTTTTATCGAACTTTTTTTTACAAAAAATTATCTCCATATGATGGGTTGACCTTTAGATCATCAAAAATTATAAAGTTGAGGAAGCGTTAGACCCTTTCTTCCAGTTTGCAGTCAATTACTTCTCGCAAAATACAAAGCACAAGCAGAAACTATACAAGTTTTGTATAAATATACAAGTCCAACATGATAAGAAAAAATAATAGTTTGACATCTCAACTTGACTATTTCTTTACGCCGAAGAGCCTACGATCAAACAAAATAATTTTGCCACACTTACTAGTGTCTTTCTCGAAATTTAAGAAATAAAGCAAAGGTTAAGAAAATTGTAATATAATTACACTAAAGTAGATTGTCTCATTCAGTTTTAAAAATCTACCTAGTTGAGGAAAAGGAGATATTAGCAAGAAAAGAAATGAAAAAAAGACAAAATCTTGAGTTTTCGAAGAGTAGAAAGAACCACCAAGGAGAATCTTAGTGTTTGCGAAGATAAGAAAACAGTTTCGTCTTTGTCTTTATCCCTAACGAATATCTGACTTTACAATAATTTTAAACTATATATAGTCCAAATTTGAGGAGTATATTTGATTGTTTTTTAAAACACGTACTGTCCGTCCACCAATCTCATGTTGAAACTCTAGTATTTACAATACACTATCCAATTTGAGCAGTATATAATTTTTTAAAAAAAATTCAAAAAGCTCGTACACGTATTAGACTTAAATCACTCCTACTCAACCATATTTTTAGGAAAATATGAATATTTCACACCCCTAATAAGATCAAGTGTTATCTTTGGTTGTGTGTTCAAAAACATTTATCTATAAGACTACACCTTCTTTGTTTGTTTGAAAAACACTTGAAACAAATATATTAGGATATTCTTTTGTATGAGTCATTTGGAACAATGGTAAATATCCTGTGGACCGGAACAATTTTGTATGATCATGGTACATTAATTTGTAATGATCCATACGTATATATAATATTTTCTTTTTAAACAAAAACAAAAAACGAATGAATATGAGATGATTTGCCAATAGTCAGGATATGAATGAAAAATACTTTAACAGAGGATAAGATTATACAATATATTTTGAATACTACACGGGCAAACTTGAACATCATTTCTGTTAAGAATTCCCACATCGGAAAAGGGATGGAATTTGGTCTCCTTATATGGACTTGAACAATCCTCCCTTCATAGCTAGCTTTTGAGGTTGAGTTAGGCCCAAGATCAATCTTTACATGGTATCAGAGCCAGGCACATCCCAATTTCTTTGTTCACCGATGCTGGCCCCCATATTATAGTGTCCACGCTCCAGTTAACGAGGTCTGGGCGTGTGGGGGAGTGTTAAGAATTCCCACATCGGAAAAGGGATGGGAATTTGGTCTCCTTATATGGACTTGAACAATTCTCCCTTCATAAGTTAGCTTTTGAGATTGAGTTAGGCCCAAGATCCATCTTTACAATTTCCTATTCTTATATACATATTTTGTTAATTTTAGTCACTAACAAGATATAGCGACAAAAAATTATTCATAAGTAACACAAATTTCGTCCTCATTTATTCAGAAGATAAGAATTTATCACCAGTCCATAATTTTGGTAGGTCAATTAACATTTTTGTCTCTTGGAAGTGCAAGCATATATATTTTTTAAAATCAACATATTACCACAATCTGAAACTTTTTTATTTTTCTATTCATAGTCCTATATGCATTTGTTACTTACAAAAATAGACCATTTTCATATCTATTTATTGAGATATTGGACCGGGTCCAACCATAAGGGGTATTAGCTGAGCCACAAGCCCATTAAATATACCTCCATGTTAAACCCTAGAGCTAGCCCATATAAACACCATTATGAGTAATAAAGGTTTCATCTATCATATAGAAACGGGTAGAATTACATAAGAAGAGATGTTGCTTATTTGGTGTTCAAATTGGGAAATAAGTCCTGTGAACTTGAATATGCTAATTCAATTATTAGGTTTGTTAATTATGAGAGTGATACTGAGACGAAAAAACAAGCCAACACTGTGAAACTTGTGACATCAGCAAAACTGCGAGGAAATGGATGGATGCGATTAGAACTGGGATATTTCAGTAGCAAGGAAGGTAATGATGGTCTTGTCGAAGCAAGATTGCTTGATATGAAGCGTCGTGGTGATAAAAGTGTCCTTATTGTTGAAGTAATAGAGTTCCGTCCCAAAATAATCAAATGTAAGTCGTCAGAGGCGGATTTGAAATTTTAAGTTGTATGGGTTCTTAACTATATCTCTTTTTTGTTTTATGGGTTTGAGATACATTATTTATACCTATCAACTGAATTTCTTAAAATGTTTTATGGGTTTGAGATGCATTATTTATACCTATCAAATGAATTTCTTAAAATGTGGATTTTAAGCCTAAGTAGTTGGGTTCTGCCAAATCCAAAACTCTATTTTGGTTTGAAGTGTGCTTTAGTTGGTAATGCCATTATGGTAATTAGAAAAAATCTATGCTCTACTAGTTATTTATGTTGCTCTTATTTCCAAAGTTAGCATTACGAGGTGATCACTCCCAATAACATATGTGTTATGAGGATTCATACTGTGACCCCTCCCTTTATTTGAGCTTGAATCTTGGAAGCCAAGAAAAGAAGGGTTCTAAAACAAGTAGGAACTGAATGGACTTATAATGTTTAGTGCGCACAAATCTTATACTTACGAAATAAACTCATTACGAAAAAAATACATTTATATGTAAATATCAGTGTTTATATGTAAAAAAAACACTAAGTTTTTTTTTTTGTGGCAGAATGTTTTAAGCTTCCAACTAGAACATCTAAATAATAAAACCAATAACATACTTCAATCTATCAAGACATCTTTTCAGCGAAACAATCAATCAACATCAAGTAGATACATCTAAACTTAACAAGCTAATATATGATGCTAACTTCCAAAATAAAATCAACATAAATCACTAAGAAAGTCTTAGAGTTTGTTTTTTCTGATGTCGAAACCATTTGAATCCACTTCAACTACATTATCGCAACTTCCAGGGGTAGAGCCATAATAGAGCTATCAGTTCGACAAACAGATAAATGTAAACTATGAAAATTAATAATATATTAGTGCTAACTTTGGAAATTAAAGCAACATAAACACTATTGAAGTCTAGAGTTTTTTTTCTTAATAACCGTAAGGTCCAAGCCAACTTGAACATACTTCAACTACGTTGTCACGGGGGGCAAAGCCATAGTAGAGTTATCGGTGTCAGTTGAACCATGCAGTAAAATTAGATCTTGGGCCTAACTCACATCCCAGAAACTAGCACATGAGGAAAGAATTATCCAAGTCTATGCAAGCAAAACTATTGGTCCATTCCCCAACAAATGTTGGATTGTAAACACTCTAACAAACCAACAAATACATATACTTAACAAGTTAATGTAATGCTGAATTTGGAATTAAATGAAACATTAGTCACTAATTATAGTAAGCCTTCGATACCGGACGATTGAATTAATAATAATAATTTTTAAAAGATTGACTTATATATAGTACTATCTATGCAATTCAACTTACTATAGCACATTTTTCTTTTTACATCAAAACCTTAACGGAACCTGCAGGCTGCACACCATGTGAGTATGGACCGTATAAAGAACACTATTGGTAGGAAGAGTTAAAAGCTTCCTATTAAAGGTGACTCCTTTCAAGGAGGCGAACCACCTTTCTTAACTTCAAGGAATCTTTACCATCTTTGTTGTATGCTAATTGACCTTCATTGATTAAGCAAACAAATATTAACAGTTTAGTAGGCTTGAGTGGGCTCTTCCACCTAATAGACAAGTTTTAGGGTTGGGTTATCTTGTTCAGTCCATTATAATAAGTATTAGAGTATGGTTGATTAGCACTTGAGGGTGCAACTCGAAGTAATAGCTTGATAGCGTGTCAAGAGTGGTGGCCTAGACAAAGGAGGGGTGCTAGTTGTGACCAATCGATAAGAGTGGTGGCCTAGATCCAAAAGAAGTGTTTGTTGAGAATTATTGGGCACAATTGGTTGCGCACAACTTGAATATTATTATTGCTAAGTAAAGATCAGTTTTGGTCTTATAACTCTTTACACTCAAATGACTACCTCTATTTATAGAATGCACCGTTTACCTATTTATAGGATTGCACTTTCTTGAATGGTTTAAGACTTTATACTCTAGAACTCTCATTCGAGAGTTCTTTGTTCAATTCTCTACAAGTCTTTAATATACTAGATTCTTCTTTGAAATATCTTAGATATTAATTAAGTTGGTGATGACTTTTGAACACTCCCCCTCAACACCAACTTAATTTATTCATTGCGTCCAATTTTAAGGGATCATCGAGACTTTGCAATCGTCTTGATATCTAGGTTCTTTATGACCCTCTTACTCGTTTGAACTTCTCCACTACTACACTCTGAATCTTCTTCAAAGGTAGTATTTGCCTTGATCTAGACCACATCTACAAATGTTGCATCTATATATTTGGTGTTTGGCATTTCAGTAGTAAAGATCTCCTTAGTTATGGTTGAGGTGCTTCGTGGACTTAACAACACACCTGGTGTGACACAGGCGCCAATTTTCCATGCACTTTTTTTTTGTGTGGAGATACCTCTGGTGTTGGTGATTTGGGTTAACTCTTGACTCTAGGTTATTTTCTATCTTGCCGATTTTGCGCAAGTGTTTCTTCTTCATTCTGGACGAAACTCAATTCCTTGAACAATGAAGCCGTGTTTCCAACCGAGATTCCTAAACTCTATCAATTGTGCTTCAACATCTCCTGTATCATTGAAAATGTTTCCCATTTTTAATTCCATCCATCCATCACCTCTTTCCAATGGTAGCCTCGCTCTAGGTCCTAGTCCTGAAAAAGGGACAACTTTAACTAGTTGCTTAGCTTCATGGTCACTCTCAGAATCCACAAATCTAACAACTGCCTTAACATTTCTAAGGCCATAAAATCCATCTTCCCATTTGAACACTAGATAAGCGAAATATATAACTGGTTCTTTTCGACAACACTCGAGTTCAAATTTTTCCTCGGATATCAAGCCAACTGATCCGATAAAGTTTAGCCACTTCAGAGAATCTACACAAAATTTACACTTCATCAGTAATTATATTTAGCAAAGTAATTTCTTTCAAAATCAAACTGCAAATATATATAACCTGGAGTTTGGGTGAGACAATCATTCCCAATACTTTGGTGTCCACCCCATATAATACCAAATTCTCGTGCTGCGACCATAAAATATTTCTTACCTATCTTCTTATCTAGCTAAAAAATCTATATGATAGATCAAATCATAGAGACAAAACATTATGATTTAAAAATAAACGAAAAGGACTAAAAAAGGCACTAGACTACTCTTACTGTGTCTAATTGGGATCACAATTGCAGTCACTTGACATGACTAGCTCTCTAAAAGTCGGCCTGGATCCAAACCACCTAACAACCCTTATGAATGGAACATGCCAGTCATTGGCCTATTCTTCTCAAGTCGGGTTGGGCCGGTCATGGACAGACCCTACCCACTAGACACGACTTCCACTGTACATCCTTTACCTACTAAACAATCTTATACATAGGACCCTTTTTCATTGACATTAAGTCGAATATTATTGCATTCACGAAAATAACACATTCACAACTAAAATAAAAAGTTTAGAAAGATCTGACCCACATTTGATCACTCAGTCATCACTGGATAAGATTGTGGTCCTTCTGATATCTATTGGATGGAGTTAGAATTTTCACTAAGAGAATTCAAAATATAAAGAAAGTAAACAGACGAAAAAGTCAAGGAAATTCGAAATATAGTATATATATATACACACACACATAATTTCTTTTATCTATCTACACAATGTAATTGTCCAGCAATAAGGTATAAATTGACACCATTCGGATAAAAGTGGCTTGGTTAGGTGATAAAGTGTTTGAGCTAGTGAAGTGTGATCTCACCATTAAATCATAATTTATAAAATAAAATAAAACTTCTCATGAAAAAAAAGACACACAAAAAGGAGGGGGAAATGAAGAAATCATACCAATTTGCCTCTATCAAGAAGAATTTGAGAGTTAAAGAGGTTGAAGTAAAGTTGTTTCTTAGAAGGAAAACCATTAGAGAGCCTGATCTAGAAAACAATTTGTTGATAATCAGATGGAAAAAATAATATCTCCTAGACGACGTCGGATTCTGCTGCTGAAAAAATAATCAGTATTGAGATTAGCCTTAGTTAGTTTTCCAGGGTTCGACGGCCTCTTAGCCGAACAACTCAAAAGGTTGACCATTGCAGTGGAGCTAGTGCCTAACCCCTCTATCATTTTCATGAATGAACCAACCTCAGGGCTAGATGCAAGAACCACTGTTTGTACCGTCCGTCTGCGTAGTATCAACATTTTTGTTGGAAAGAAAAAGATAATCAAAAGGAAAAGTGAACAGAAAGAGAGCAAAAGAGATAAAATTTACTGCAAACTTTTTTGAATTTGATTAATTAATAAAAGCAAAATGACCTGCTTATAAATAGGCTTACCAAAAAACTGAAAAATACTAAAATCTAGGTTCACTAGCCCACTAATTACTAATTAGCTACTAATCTGCCACAATATTTAATCTTGCTAAGATAAAGGAAACTAACTAAAAAACTCCCGGAGACTTGGTCAAGTTTCTTTGGAATCATGTTTCAACCCCCACCCCTTGATTCAAAACTGCAAACTACAAGTTGACCTCTGAAGAACTCGTGATTTGCTTGGGGAAGTAACTTCGTGAAGATGTATGTTGCTAGCTCAATTATATCACATGACTTCAAAGTAACTTCTCCAGTAGAAACAAGACTTCGAATAATGTGATAGTGAATATATATGTCCTTTGTTCTACTGTGGAATGCTTTATTCTTCGACATTGCAATAGAAGATCTATTGTCACAAAAAATCTCAGTTGCACCAGTTGGTTTCTGATTAAAATCAGAAGCAAGTCTCCTTAACCAAACTTCTTGACAAGCTGCAAAAGTTGCTACAATATATTCATCCTTTAAAGTATATAAGGCGACCAATTCCTGCTTGTTTGAACTCCATGAAACTGCTTCAGATCCAACATTAAACAAGAAACCATATGTTCTCTTTCTATCATCAATGTTTCCTACATAGTCATTATCAGTAAAGCCAATTAATGTGAAATTTGTTACCTTAGAATACCAAATTCCATGATATGTTGTCCCTGCGATATATCTCAATACTCTCTTTGCAGCTCCAGGGTGAAGCTTACTTGGATTGTTCATAAATCTTGTTATGATGCCAACAGAGAAAGAAATGTTTGGTCTTGTATGAGAAAAGTAGTTCAAACCACCAATCAAACTTCTAAAATAAGTCGCATTGTCATATCAGAATCATCATCACGACACAAATTCTGATTAATATTCATCGGCGTAGCAACAACATTGCAATTTAGCATATTGAACTTTTCAAGAGATCTGTTGCATATTTTCTTTGTTAAAGAAATATTCCATCAACTCCCTGTTTCAACTCAAGACAAAGAAAATAATGCACTTTATGATGAGCCATGACTTGTGTTTTCTATTAACTACAAAACCCCTAGGTTTTTTGTTTCCTATCTCTTGTTGATATTCTCAATAGAGTTGGCTCAGTGAAAGGTTTTTCCAATATTGGAGAAGTTGTTGGTGCAATCGATTAGGTAGTCGATGGATTTGCCAATAAAGGATCTGTTACATACTCTTGATAAATAATCTCGTCAGAAGGAAACAATTGAATGTTTGAACTTTCATTTGTGGAATTAAAGTTCCAACTTGCATCTTCATTAAACACAACATTTCTATTGATCTTAATTTTCCCACTCACTGGATTAACTTAAGCCTTGGATTGTGTGCTATATCCTCCAAAAATACATTTTCACATTCTTCATCAAGCTTATGTCGAGCTTGTGAATTTATCAAGGCATAAGCTATACAGCCAAAGACACGTAAGTGGATTACCTTAGACTTGTTACCTCTCCAAGTTTCATATGGTGTTTGATTAAACATTGTCTTAGTGGGAGAAATATTTAGCAAATAGACAGTCGTGGCAACATTTTCAGCCTCATTACACCTCCACCTTCCATCATGTATTTGCCCATCTCGATAATTGTGTGGCTCTTTCGTTCTCCTACACCATTTTGCTCTAGTGTATAATGTGATGTGAGTTCTCTGTGTATCCTCACAAAAGGAACTGAATTCTTTTGATATAAACTCACCACATCAATCTATCCAAAGAGTTTTGAGTCTATATCCATTTTGCCTCACAACAAAAGTTTTAAATTTATTGAAATTATCAAAAGTTTCAGATTTAAATTTCAAGAAATATATCTAACTCATACAAATATAATCATCATTAAAAGGTAGAAAGTATTGACTTCCCCCTAAGGACTCAACACTCATAAGACCAGACAAATCAACATGTTCTAACTCAAGACAAATAGAAGCTTTTCAAGACTTGCCTACATGAAAACACTTGCCATAAACACAACTTTCACAATAATCAAGATTCTCAACTTTTGGCAGCCAAAAAATCATTTTTTGTTGGCTCAATTACTTCAATCAATTAACATTTAAATGCCCTAATGCAAATGCCATAGTCTAGTTTCATTATATCCACTAGATACCATATTACAACTCTCAATCATCGAAACTTCTCTATTAACTACAAAACCTCTAGGTTTTTTGTTTCCTATCTCTTGTTGATATTCTCAATGGAGTTGGTTCAGTGCAAGGTTTTTCCAATATTGGAGAAGTTTCTAGTGCAATCGATTAGGTAGTCGATGGATTTGCCAAGAAAGGATCGGTTACATACTCTTGATAAATAATATCGTCAGAAAGAAACAATTGAATGTTTGAACTTTCTTTTGTGGAATTAAAGTTCCAACTTGCATCTTCATTAAACACAACATTTCTATTGATCTTAATTTTCCCACTCACTGGATTAACTTAAGCTTTGGATTGTGTGCTATATCCTACAAAAATACATTTTCACATTCTTCGTCAAGCTTATATCGATCTTGTGAATTTATCAAGGCATAAGCTATACAACCAAAGACACGTACGTGGATTACCTTGGACTTGTTACCTCTCCAAGCTTCATATGGTATTTGATTAAACACTGTCTTAGTGGGAGAAATATTTAGCAAATAGACAGTCGTGGCAACATTTTCAGCCTCAGTACACCTCCACCTTCCATCATGTTTTTGCCCATCTCGACAATTTTGTGGTTCTTTCATTCTCCTACACCAGTTTGCTCTAGTGTATAAGGTGATGTGAGTTCTCTGTGTATCCTCACAAAAGGAACTAAATTCTTTTGATATAAACTCACCACATAAATCTATCCGAAGAGGTTTGAGTTTATATCCATTTTGCCTCACAACAAAAGTTTTAAATTTATTGAAATTATCAAAAGTTTCAGATTTAAATTTCAAGAAATATATCTAACTCATACAAATATAATCATCATTAAAAGGTAGAAAGTATTGACTTCCCCCTAAGGACTCAACACTCATAAGACCGCACAAATCAACATGTTCTAACTCAAGACAAATAGAAGCTCTTCAAGACTTGCCTACATGAAAACACTTTCCATAAACACAACTTTCAGAAAAATCAAGATTCTCAACTTTTGGCAACCAAAAAATCATTTTTTGTTGGCTCAATTACCTCAATCAATTAACATTTAAATGCCCTAATGCAAATGCCATAGTCTAGTTTCATTATATCCACTAGATACCATAGTACAACTCTCAACCATCGAAACTTCTCTATTAACTACAAAACCACTAGGTTTTTCGTTTCCTATCTCTTGTTGATATTCTCAATGGAGTTGGCTTGGTGAAAGGCTTTTCCAATATTGGAGAAGTTGCTGGTGCAACCGATTAGGTAGTCGATGGATTTGCCAAGAAAGGATCTGTTACATACTCTTGATAAATAATATCGTCAGAAGGAAACAATTGAATGTTTGAACTTTCATTTCTGGAATAAAAGTTCCAACTTGCATCTTCATTAAACACAACATTTCTATTGATCTTAATTTTCCCACTCACTAGATTAACTTAAGCCTTGGATTGTGTGCTATATCCTACAAAAATACATTTTCACATTCTTCGTCAAGCTTATATCGATCTTGTGAATTTATCAAGGCATAAGCTATACAACCAAAGACACGTACGTGGATTACCTTGGACTTGTTACCTCTCCAAGCTTCATATGGTATTTGATTAAACATTGTCTTAGTGGGAGAAATATTTAGCAAATAGACAGTCGTGGCAACATTTTCAGCCTCAGTACACCTCCACCTTCCATCATGTTTTTGCCCATCTCGACAATTTTGTGGTTCTTTCATTCTCCTACACCAGTTTGCTCTAGTGTATAAGGTGATGTGAGTTCTCTGTGTATCCTCACAAAAGGAACTAAATTCTTTTGATATAAACTCACCACATAAATCTATCCGAAGAGGTTTGAGTTTATATCCATTTTGCCTCACAACAAAAGTTTTAAATTTATTGAAATTATCAAAAGTTTCAGATTTAAATTTCAAGAAATATATCTAACTCATACAAATATAATCATCATTAAAAGGTAGAAAGTATTGACTTCCCCCTAAGGACTCAACACTCATAAGACCGCACAAATCAACATGTTCTAACTCAAGACAAATAGAAGCTCTTCAAGACTTGCCTACATGAAAACACTTTCCATAAACACAACTTTCACAAAAATCAAGATTCTCAACTTTTGGCAACCAAAAAATCATTTTCTGTTGGCTCAATTACTTCAATCAATTTACATTTAAATGCCCTAATGCAAATGCCATAGTCTAGTTTCATTATATCCACTAGCTACCATAGTACAACTCTCAACTATCGAAACTTCTAAAGGAGACATTATATTGTTAGCCATTGAAACTTTAGCAATGGTTTTCCCAGATTTGTTATTTTTAATAGTGCAAACACCATCATCAAAAGAAATTGAGTATCTGCTAGTCATTAGTTTTCCAATGCTCACCAAATTGTGAGATAGACTAGAAACAAATATCACGTCTTCTAAAATCTTAGCATTACCTTGGCTGGTCATATTGCTAATAGTACCTCTGCCGTCAACTTTATTCTTTTTGTTGTCTCCTAGCCTTACGTCTGATTGTTTGGACTCATCAAGCTCCTTGAACAATGATCTTGTTCCAGACATATGATTTGAACAACCACTATCCAAAAACAAGAAATCATTAGGAGTTTCTTATTCACAATAAAATGCCATGAACAACATACTATCATCTTCATTTTTCTCAACAAAGCCTGCTTGGTTATTCTCATCTTTCTGCGTTTGCCAACAATAAGCTTCTTTATAACCTGATTTTCTGCAATAGTTGCACAGAAACATCCTAGTATGCTTCTCTTCATTTGAACCTCCTCTATCTCGGTTTCTTCCTTGGCCTCTTCCTCGAAAACCACCTCAGCCTCTTCCATGATTTGCAAAGTTTTCTAGCTTATCTATCTGGTGAGTTGGGCTCTCCCTTCACTTGAAATGCCTTTTCTTCATTTTTTTCATGTGACCTTAGGAGCCTCTCTTCATGAGCTTGGAAAGAAATCATTAGTTCATCCAAAATATAATTAGATAAGTCATGAGATTCCTCAATCGCAGAAATAATATGTTCAAACTTTGGAGTAAGACTCCTTAAAACTATTGATACAACAGTTTGTTAAGATATATTTTCACCATAAGACTTTATTTGATTAACATGGGAAGAAACACTAGATAAATAAGTTTCAACAAATTCATTACTTTTCATAGAGAGAGTTTCAAAGTCATGATGGTAAGTTTACAATTTTACCGTAATCACTTTAGCTTAACCTTGAAATTCCTTCTTCAAAATCTTCCATGCCTACGAAGATGTAGTTGCTGCTACAATTCATGGAAAAATTGTGTCATGAATTGCTTGTTAATTTAGGAATAGCACTTTGGCATCCTTCTTTTTTATCTCTTTCAATTTTCCGTGTCTTCGTCAGAGTATGATTGATCCACGAAGCCTGTTTCAACTAACTCTTAAACTCCTAGTGATTTGAAAAGAGTTTTCATTTTGATACTCCAAAAATCATAGTTTTCACCACTAAAATTGGCATGAGTTGCTGGGAAGATGATGAAATACCATTTACTGTTATTTTCCCTCACAATTCACACAACTTCCAGAAACGAACCTTGCTTTGATACCAGATTTGTTGGAAAGAAAAAGATAATCAAAAGGAAAAATGAACAGAAAGAGAGCAAAAGAGATAACAAGTTGCTGCAAACTTCTTTGAATATGATTAATTAATAAAAACAACAAGAGCAGCCTATAAATAGGCTTACCAAAAAAACATAAAATACAAAAATCTAGGTCCACTAATTACTAATTAGCTACTTATTTCCTTTTACTTGTTAAGATAAAGGAAACTAACTAATAAACTCCTGAAGACTTGGTCAAGTTTCTTTTGAATCACTTTTCAACAATTTTTCAAGCCTTTGATGAGGTGAATCTGTTATTTTTTTAACTCAATGAAGTTGTTCATCGTTTTTCCTAGACTTTTGTCATCAGATACTAATATAAACACCACTTTGTAGCTCTTTCTAAAGAAAGGAGGAGGACAAGATGTGTATATATATATTGGTCCATTGGGCCACAATTCTTGCCATTTGATCAAATACTTTTAGGTGAGTTGTCTAAGTGAAGGAGAGCTTTCCTTTTTCGAATTCATACGACCAAATACTAAGTGGAGTTCTCTTGTGCACAATTATGCCTAGGGCATGTCAAATAAACAACGGCTACAATCCAACAACTTGGAATGTATTCTGCCATACCCTATGTCTTTGGACAGGTGAGCATAGAGTTCAATTTCTTATAAGCCAATCTCGAGTTAATTTCACATTTGATCACTGAGATTTGCCACTATAAATTGCCACATTTAAGTAACTGAATGTAATTCACTCTAACAGTAGAAGACATAAATCTAATTTATGTCATATTAAAGTAACATAGTTTTGACCTTCTATAACAGTAGAGTCACCTTGATGGATAGATTTTATCGTTATATAGTAGGAAAAGTTCATACCTCGGCAATTAGGTGAAACGTCTAAATTACTTAAATTTTTCTATCTTGCACATTTTCATTGAAATCACTTATGTCTTTATGTAGGTTATTTTTTGTGGTGCCATTATGTATGTTATTATTAGATTTTAATAGACAGTCACAACGTTCTTTTGGTACTTGTCCTTCTTGTTTTTCACCCTCTTGTACTTCACTTTCTACGGTATGATGACCGTTGTTGTCACCCCAAATGTATGTGATTCTCATATTATCAGCTTCTTCTTCTATTGCGTATGGAATTTTTTCTCAGGATTCTTCGTTCCGCGACCAGTGAGTTCTTGAAATGTTTTGTTACATCAAAACTGATTTAGAGTTAGGAAATGACACAATCGCTGTATGTTTTTGTTTTCATTAAAAAAACAACATCATACCATATACTGGAGATGGTACTATTGGTGTTGTCCTGTTTCATGGACCTTGTATGGTTTGGTTGCTTCACATTTTGGAGATCTCCAAATGAGACAAAAAGATGTTACCTGCTAAAGATGTACGAGGAAACTACTGCTAGTTAAATGGGGCAACACGTGCACCATTGTCTCCACTGCTAGTGAAATGGGGAAGACACAATCAGTATAAGGAATTTTTCTCGAGATCAAGTATAGATGAGAGATATTTTGAAACTACTGTATATAGATTTATACTTGAACAAGTCTACTATCCGTTAATAATATTCTTTGTGAATTCCAAGTATTTTGTGTAAGAGCTAGTAATTTGTTAATGTTGAATTAAAATGCAGTGGCAAATTCATTCCATGGTTATATATTAGCCTTTTTTGTTCTCTATATCTAAAACATTGGAAAACAATATTATTCAAAAGACAAACTAACTAATTTGGGTATTGGATATCAGTCAACATATGGTCTATGGGTGAGTACTGTGTATGTGGTGGCGAAGCCATTTTATGCTAAGGAGTGTCAATTGTACCATATGTTGACTTCCCTTATTCTTTACATGTGTTGATCATTTTATATTTTGACACCGCATAGTAAGATTTTTGACCCCACCATAGTGTGTATGGTGGAATGTGCGCCCTATTGTAGCTACTCATGTCAAGTGAGCGAAATTGGTCCGTTATGAGCCCAATCAGACATAGTAAGAATAGGCCAGCCTTACCCTTTCATTATATAGGGTAGGGCCCTTTTTCAGCCCTTTTAGTTTGTTTTAAATCCTAATGTTGTGTCTGATTTGATTTGCCAAACAGAGCTTTTCGTTGGATAAGAAGATGGGTAAGAAATGTTTTATGGTCACAACACGAGAGCTTGGAATTGCATGGGGTGATACACCAGAGTATTGGGAGTGGTTATTGTAAAGTTATGACACCTAAGTCTAACTCAACCCCAAAAGCTAGCTCATGAGGGGGGGGGGGATTGTCCAAGTCCATATAAGGAGACCGCTAGTTCGTTCCCTAACAAATGTGGGACGTTTACCCAATCTAACACCCCCTTTTAAGCCCATGCCCGACTGGAGTGTGGACCGAGAGTCCAAACGGGGATGGACCTGGCTCTAATACCATGTAAAGATATGGCACCTGTGCCTAACGCAATATGAAAAGCTAACTTATGAAGCATGGTTTGCTACAATAGGTCTAGTAGTAGATGATTCGATGCAGAATGCGTTTAAAGTCATTTTTCTCCCTACCCTTTCCTTTTAACTTAAAATATTCAAATCGAACAAGCTCATAGGTGACTTTTTATGTTCTATAGCTATTTCCTCTCTAGAGTTAAGTCTTCTTTGTCAATCTTTTCAGTTACTAATTTGATTTCATTCTAGAATTGAAGGGAGTGATATTAATGAAGAATTATGGGTTAGAACCCTATAATTCATGAAATTTGTGGTGAAGCATGTTGGTTTATGTAACTAAGATGTATTTTTATTTTAAGTTGTTTAATTATACTTCTTAGGATGAAACTTTGATTATTAGAATTGTGTATGATGTTGCGAAGTCAAGAAACCCATATAAATGGGTCATTTGAGCATATAAACTGATCAAGAGAGATTTAGGGAGGCTGAGAACTGTGTTAATATGATTGATGTGATCATGAAAACCATTTGTATGATGAAATAACCTTTGGTTAAATGATGAAACCTTAATACAGAGTATAACTAGGTTGGTTTGAATGCCCAATACCCTTTTTAAAAAAGTGGATGATTAAATACTCTTATATTTATTTGTCTTAAACTTTGAGCATTCTGGGGTTGTGAGAAAAGGAAAGGTATCACCACTTAAGTATGCTTCCTAGACATGGATGACACTCAAAACCATTAGTGGTTCTAAGAGAACCATTCGCCTAAACTGTTACAAACCAAATACTATATTGCTAATATTATTTGGAAGCTTTAAAAATATAAGAACACAATAACATAGAAAACAAACTCAATAACTTTATAGTTAAAAATCTGAAATCTGTATAAAATGTATATATCTGTAAAATAATTATGAAAGCTATTACTCAATCAACTCGTCTATAAAACCCATAATATAATAAATATATGTGTCGGTATAAGATCTCTTATTATCTGAATATTCTACTAGCTATATCTAGTATAACTACTAAAAACTCCAGTAGGAGCCCTTAGCTGAAAGACAGGAGGTCTTACCAAAGTTGAATGACAGGGAGATCCTAGTGATGCATTTATTGCCGATCTTCAATTTTGAATTTGCATCATAAAAAGATGTAACACTGAATGGTGTCAGTACATGAAATATACGGTATGTAAAATAGTTGAATGCAACACATGGCTTAGACTGAACATACTTAGTTGAATGAGAAAATTTTAAGATGGAATAAAATAATGTCAAATGAATGGTATAAAACAAGATTTTTCAATTGAAAAGTTACGACATATTCTAAAATTGTTTAACCGACACATTGTAGCTTCATATCTTAAATTGAAACGTAACAAAGTAAAATGTTATGCAATTATTTTAAAAACACTTTCATCATCTGATAATGAGAAAATTTATTTTATGGCTTGGGCCGAAAACACGTTTAAAAATGTAAATATGAGAAATCATCATATTTATGACTTTATAAATAATCACATCAACTTAAATTTGAAAATAAATATCAATCTTTATGTGGAGAGTATTTAACAACCAACATACATCACGTGAGTTCATGATGTCCAACAACTAACCTAGTTGAAGGGATGCCTTATACTTTCCAGGGTATAGAATTTATCTAACTGATGGGATCAACTACTGAGTCTTTTGGGCTGAAGGAGTTGATCAACTAGAAATATACTCATATCCTACAATGACATGTAGTAATGGAACTTGGATTTTCTAAACACGTGTCCTCTCGGTGCTATATAATTCTCCCTAAACATGTCTATGCGGTCATAATATATCATGAAAACTGTAACTGAAATCTTACTTTGAGTCTCTGCTGAAATCAGTAAAATTGTATTGTTTATGAGTCTATACACACAACTATCTAAAGCATAGTGATGTTTTGACTTTTCGTGATAAAGCACAATTTTATTTTAAAATCAAATCTATGTGTATAAGGAAAATTTGTAAGCTTTCGTAAGGAATCTTTCAAGTGACTAAAAATTTTAAAAACATAATTTATAAAATGGTATAAAGAAAGTTTATGAAAATATATTTTACTTGTGAATACAATGCATATGAAGTACAATACAAGGTTTTCAATATAACTTTAGCTAAGGAGGGTCCATGTGATAGAAAAAAAAACAGAAATATCACTCAAGAATCATCAATAACTATTAAATACAATAGTTTCAACAATAGGATTCAACAATGGAAAGTTTGAAATATAGGGAATTTGAAATCATAGACTTTTGGGTAAAAATCTTAGGTTTGAACATAAGAACCGAAACTTTAGATGTAGAACAATGGAGTTTCTCATTTTGACAACCTTACATACTAGGAAGAATAGATGATCTTGGATTAAGCTTGAAAAAGACTTCTGAAAGCTTGCTCCTTTTTAAGGCTTAAGAAGACATTTTGCATGAAACCCTTCAGTTCTAAGTTGGCCTGGGTGAAGGCAGATGTAACCTAATGTTTCTAAGGGTCCTTTCTAGTATAAATAGGTTTAAATAGGAAAAAAATGACCCTTAATTGAATGAAGTTCAATGCGTTTTTCACTTGGAAATAGGGGGTGGTTGCAAGTCTTGATGAGTCCACAAATTAGACTCATTTAGGGCTTTATTTGGATAGAAATAGTGTCCTCGAATGCTTATTTTGTCTCAATATCTAACGAAAACTCTTAAGTTTCAGGTATTTGAAGATTTAGTAGAGGCATGGACACTTAGGCGCAAAAAGGAACAAAAAGGCTAAAAAGAACGAAGAAGCTAAAGCATGAGCATTACCAAGAACCTTTGGCGATTCGCCGAAAGGACAGACTCCTCCCTTTGTTCCAGTATGCGAAGCCCTGAACTAAGAGGATAAAAAAGACGATGAAAGGAGCAGTCGGCGCTACGCCGAATAGTTCCACAAAGCAGTACTATACCACCCAGTGGTCCAGATGGTGAAGATGTTGTAAGAAAAACACTGAACGACGATGAGACAGAAGAAGGGCGAGTCGCCGAGTCATCCGGCGGATTCGACTAACCTCGCTGAACTGTCCGCCTGCACTAATATCTAATGGCTATAAATACTAAATTCTTTATTAATTTTAGAATTTCCGAACCAATGTTATTATTTTCATAATAGAATAGTACATTTTTATATATTTTTCTCTAAAGTTTGGAGAGGGTTTTGTGGGAGACTTGAAGAGAGAAGGATTTCATCTTCCCTAAGTTGGAAGTGGGTCTTCTCCATTCCTCTTCCTTTGCTTAAATCAAGGTTTCATTTCTTATACCCTTTTGATTTTAGTATCATTTTAGGTGTATTTTGTTATTTCTTGATGTGTGGCTAAAAACCCCCATTCTTTGGGTGTGATTTTGCAAATATGTGTTGATATTGTTGTTGTGTCTTGCTTGCTGATAGGGTAGATGTATTTTAACGGTTATTTCACCCAGTTGGATACTCTATCCACCCGAGTCACGGAATTGGAAACATAAGCAATGAAAGAAGAAAAGCACTCCTCCCTTCGAGGGTGTAAACATGGGAGAAAGCAGAGAAACGTGTAAGATGATGAGGCTCCATCACTCATTCAACAAAAAATTAAGGCACATGAGAATATACTAAATGAGATGAAGGAGAACATCAAAATGCTAAACGAAGCGTCAACCTCTCACTCCATGATCATTCAGCTGCAGGATGCTCAAATCGGCCATTTGATATCAGGCCATTAACCATCATTCATCGAGGACTCACTTAACTACAACATGGGCAACTCCGAGGATGAACAATAGTCGTTGACTTGCGTCGTGCCGTGACGTTAACTAAGGCATTGATTGGGAGGCAACCCAAAACCCCATTTTATCTTATATTTGAATTCTAGTACAAATAATAGTGTCTTAGTCTTGCAGATTGAAGTGTGGTAGGTGCCAAAGAGGTGCAGAATGGCAAGCAGCAGACCTAGTCGACGAGTCGCCGAAGACAACGCTGATCTGTGCTATTTCGCCATTTGACTCAAGGTACTCTCTGAGCCTAGAATCTTTAAAACTCGGTGAGGTCAGAAAGGTTTCGGCGATTCATCCATCTGATTGGCGACCTCGAGGGTCACCGTCGTTTGAACATCCACAACTGTTGAGAAGTTTTGTAGTGTTTGGCGAAGCGTCGAATCACTCAGAAGTCAAAGCGCTCTCACCAAACAGGAAAGAACTGGATAAGCTATAGGCCAACGCACAAAGTGATATTTGATTAGTCAGTCGAGAGTGTGGGTTTGAGGTAGGCGCATTGGAATGCTAAGAGAAGTTGTACTGAGCTTGATGAATCACTCAACAGTGCACCAAACATCCCTAACATTCCTTCTACTTTACGTGACGTCTATTGAAGAATTCCAACTCGAAACAGCTGCCTAACCAGGATTATTCTCTAGCCCTATCTCTGTCTTTACTTAATTTGACCTAGGTATTATTGTTATATATTTGAGGACAAATATTTTTATTTGTGGTGGGGTGAGGCCCACCTGTGTGTGCTACTTAATTTTTACTTACGTTTATGTTTATATCTGGGTTGTTCTGTTTAAAATTGTTTGTAAACTGTTTTTTGTGGATGTTTAAGCTCATGGTTCTCTTTAGTTTTTTATTGCAAATGATTTTGACCCTTCCAAAAAAAATTGACTTTTTCACACATTTTTTGCCACCCCTCATTAGTTGAATGTGGCTTTTCTTTGCAAAAATTTAATCTCGGTTATGCTCAATACCGATGACTTGAATAGTGCTCTCAATTGAACGAATATGAATGCACGGCTACGATGAGGCCAAATGAAGTTGCATAGACAGTATGTAAACTCGTTGCATCTCGTTGTGATTAGTCATTTATCGAATTGATTCTCTTGTAATGACCATTAAACACTAGCAAAAGTGTGTAGTCTTTTTTGACTTAAGTGTCGGTGCCTTGTGTGATTAGCTTGCTTTGGAACTTGCATGAATAAACCTAGAATTTGCCTTGTTAGTTTGATTGATTTAGAAAGGATTCCTCTTGAGATGATCTTAGGCAACTTTAAAGAGTGTGAGCCAAATTTGACATATAACTCTTTTGTGGCCTACCCATGAGCGTGTGAAACTCTTTGAGTCTTACCTTCCTTTGGAAGAACCTTGATGAACCCTAGACCTTACTTGAACCACTACCTACAATCATCTTGAGTTGTGGTTTAGCGAATAGCCAACTTAGGCTAAAATCCTAAGTTGGGGGTGTGGTGAAAGGGAAAAGGAGAAGTCAAAAAGTGCAAGAAAAGTCCCCCTTAACCCATGGTATTGCATAAAAATGGAACCCCTTCAATTCAATTCAATTAAAAAAAAAGAAAAAAAAATGAGGAATAATGTACTAAGGGAATCGGGTTTCAAGATATACATGGAGGAGAATAAAAAAGGTGACTTAGAAGCACTAGAAAAAGAATTGATAAAGGAAAAAAAGGGAATGCCTTGAGAATTCCATAACTCACGAGGAAAAAGTCACTGATCCTAAATGACCATACCTTTGCAATCAGCCCCATTTCAAGCCTTAGAAGGACCTTTTTGATATTGAGTAAGCCGAATCAAAAGTCGATTGGAAAATAAGGGCAAACCTATGGGTGAAAACATGAATTGTATACCTCTTTTTTGAGTGTGAGCATTGCATCTGATTCCTGATCTTGAATTGATTAACCTCTGTGTGTGAATATGGAATCATTCTTCATGTGAGGGCATTTAGATACTTTTTGTTGACCTTAAACTTGCACAAGTAGCAAATATTGCGAGCATGAGAATCTATGGTAATGGTGTGTCACAACTTGAATCTTTGAATACACAATTGATCCTTGCATAAGTAAATTGAGTCTTGTTGTGTGCACTCATGATTGAGTCTTGTGTAGCACTGTTTGAGACACCCTTTTTGAAGAACTGCACTCAAGTTTGCTTGAGGACAAGCAAAAGTTTAAGTTGGAGGTATTGATGAGTCCACAAATAGGACTCATTTAGGGCTTTATTTTGAGAGAAATAGTGTCCTCGAATGCTTATTTTGTCTCAATATCTGATGAAAACTCTTAAGTTTCAGTTATTTGAAGTTTTAGTGGAAGCATGGACACTTAGGCGCAAAAAGGAACAAAAAGGGTGAAAAGAACGAAGAAGCTTAAGAATGAGCATCACCAAGAACCTTTGGCGATTCGCTGAAAGGACAGACTCTGCCCTTTGTTCCAGTATGCGAAGCCCTCATTAGCATTCACCCTAGGCCCCATATCTCTAGTCGCTTGAGCCGCCATGGCTCGGGCCAAGATTAAGAAAGCCGACCTAATCTCTTCATTGGTCATATCCGGGGGAACCACCAGAACCTCATTCTCTTGCTCACCTATAGGAACTTGATTGCATTGCACACCTTGACCATTTTACACAACTTGGGGAGGAACTTCCTCATTCACATCCTCTTCTCCTACTCTCCTTGCGGGTCTCCCTCTTGTATTCATATCCTATAAACACAAGAGAAGGATTAAACAAAAGGGCACTTATAAACCAAACTCTAAGGCACGACTTCAAGGATAATGAAAGAAGTGTAACTTCTACCATCCTATAGCCTCTCGCTCATAGATGTGTCGCGACTCACACCGATGAACAAGACTCTACTAGACGTGGCTTGTGAGACTTTGACCCTAAAAACCATTCCCAAAATCTTATGCTCTGATACCATGTTTGTCATGACCCGAGAGTACCCCCTAGTCGTAACATGGCGTATTCGACCCCGAAGGGGTCTTATACGAGCCACATAGTCATTCATTGCATTCAATAATGAAAATAGTGCGGAATAATAAAAAAAAACTTATTTACATCCACACATTTAAACTTCATTAAAACAACTTTAAAAACACACAACAGAAGTCTAAGTCTCACATGGCCATCTTAGACACAGTCACAAAACATAAGTAGGGACACGGCCCTTTACAGTCAAAAGAAGTCTATTAAGTCTATTACATGAACAAAAGAACTTAAAAGTCTTATCCTCGAATCCATGAGGACATACCAAGTCTTGGAGGAAAGCAATCCAACACTTCAAACTAGCTAGGAGGGATCACTTGCCGGAACCTACACTTATAGTAAAAATATGAAGAATATGGGTTAGTACACAAAATGTACTAAGTATGATGACCATGCAAGACATGCTTAAAAAGGGACATTTTGGTTAGAAACCATGCATTATGCCACTTTTGAAGTACCATGAATAGTTGCATAAAAGACATACAATACAAGCATAAACATCAAGTAAGTCATAATATTACCTTTAAACAATTTCAACATGAAAACCTTTACCTTGGACCTTCACCTCAAGAAACCCTTATGTTATACCTCGTGCAATGTATGGATGGCGTCCCATACCACCATCCATACTAAGGCACCACATTAAGGTCACTTAAGGTAACTTATCATTCCTTTCTTTCACCTTTGCACAATATTCATACATAAGAGGTATATCATCACTTAAGACATGACAAGGGAAAATAACTCGTAATATAACCCAAGTATAGCATGCATCTCATATTAAGCATTTGAGAGCCAACATTCTTTAATAACCTCATTTAGGCCACAATTGTATCACATACATTAGGATTTAGAGAAACTCACTATGACCCTCTCCAAGCCTACTCGTGCAATGTATAGGTAGCATCCCATACTACTACCTACACTTTGTAGAACCTATCAAGAAACCATAATGAAATCTCGCATGATGGGAAGTAAGCGTTTAACCGACATAGACCATGAGAGCTTGTCATGGAATCCGGTGTCATAAGTCCCCACACCGTAAATAGGTGGTCTACTTGCCTAAGGAAGACCGGTATATAGCTTAATGGATCCACTAGCTACCTATGCGGGCACATAGTTTATGGGATAAGGTAGAAGATCATTGAAACTCATGCCTAACCATTGGGGGAGTTTCCATCTAACCAAATCCACTCGGTGCTTAGCCTACATTCCCATAGAATAGTTCGTTACCTTGACATTATCACATATGAGAGGTGCCCATTGGCCTACCAACTCCAAATTACATTTATTAACACGTGAAAGGGTGCTTTAAGCCTACCGTTTCAAGGTTCATTTAGGAAAGCTCATTAACTCCTCTTGAAAGGGTGCCATGGGCCTACCGGTTCAAGTCTCATCATTAACCTTCATGGAAAGGTGCCATAGGCCTACCGATTCCAAGGTTCATTATAAGCTCGTGTGGAAGGGTGCCACTAGCCTACCGATCCGAGGATTCAACAATCAACAATATAATCATTTATACAAGAAAATGATGCATAAGCCCTACCAATTCAAGGTATACTTTATATTGAAGAATCCTTCATATTCTATCATCAACATCCATGAGTGTCAAATTGAGAAATAATCTTTCAATAGCAACACCTTTATGTTCATAACATGATCACATTATCTTCATTGAATTCTCATTCATATAATGTCATGATAACACTCCAATTTCTCATACTATGCCTTTAAGGCCATGGTCACAATACATTTCATAATTAAACACCTCCACCATAAGTGGATCAAACCAAGCAAGAACAATTTTTATCCATAATATGAGATTAAGCCAACTTACCATCTTCCAAAGCCATAATAACCATTACTCAATTCCCAACAATTCTATCACCACAAGGTGATTCACCCATAATTTGCCCATAAGGCCACAATCCTCGATTCATCCATATACCAACAATTCATCATAAATAGATATACAAAACCATATAAATCAACAATACAATCCGATCTAAACACAATTTCATCGACATTAAATCATAGACATTAAACCCACTTCATAAGCAAATTCGAGGCTTTTAATGAAAACATGGGTTCTTGAAGGAGTTTCATATAAAATCATCTTAAAATCATAAATACAACTTCAATTCACCAATATAATGACTTTGAAAACATTTTACCCATGAACCCATACCTAGAATGGAAAATAGAAGTTTTGTTCTTTGAAGACTTTTGAAACCCTTTTGAATGGACTCCTTGAAGGAAAGATAGTCAAGGATCAAGGGTCACCATACCTTTGCTATGATCTCCCACGAAATTTGATGAAGAAAGCCTTGAATCCAAAGCCCTAGCTCCCACTTCTTCTTCTTCTTAATGGAGGATTGTAGAGAGGGAAATGTTTTAGGGATGGGAATTGAACTAGTGGTATCTAGGAAATAATATATGTCCTTTGGAAGAATGGTCCAACACTTAGAAAAAAAATGAGGCGGGTGAACAGTAACCACGCCTACTGGAAATTGCCTTTTCCTGCCGAACAGATTTTACGAAAATGGGCATAACTTCTTCGTCCGAACTCCGAATGAGATGAAAAGAAGTGCGTTAGGTAGCTAACTCAAAGGGATTTCCATGGATATATTATTGGCCACCCAAATAATTTGTGTGCTAGGAGATATGACCCTCCAAAGTAGACCCTCGAAAAAGGCTTCACTTGGAAATTTCGGATTTTGATACGGTTGCTCTAAAATTTGGGTTAGACCCATTTCCCACTCAATTTGACCCCATAAACAAGAATATGAAGTCGGATTTTCGAAAAATGAAACGGATCTTTTTATATACAGCTAAACAAGTTTCCGGTAACTTCCGAAGCACATTTTAAAGAATTTTTTGGGTCAAATTCAAATATAATCATTTCATTAAGCTCTCGACTCCAAACTCACATGTGAGGCTCTAGTTTCACTCTATCATTTTCCGGGTCGTTACAAAAAAGGCGATGAAAGAAAAAGTGAGCGCTTCACCGAATAGTTCCATGAAGCAGTACTAAAACATCCAATGGTCGAGAACGTGAAGATGTTGTAAGCAAACACTCAACGTCGATGAGACAGAAGAAGGGCGAGTCGCCGAATCATCTGACAGACTCTACTAACCTCGCCGAACTATCCGCCTGCACTAATTTCTGATGGCTATATATATTAAACCATTTATTAATTTTAGAAGTTCCGAACCATTATTGTTATGTTCAGATAAGAATTGTACATTTTTAGATATTTTTCTCTCAAGTTTGGAGAGGGTTTTGTGAGAGACTTGAAGAGAGAAAGATTTCATCTTCCCCAAGTTGTAAGCGGGTCTTCTCCATTCTTCTTCGTTTTGTTAAATCAAAGTTTAATTTTTTATACCCATTTGATTTTAGTATCATTTTAGGTGTATTTTGTTATTTGTTGATGTGTGGCTAAAAACCCCCATTCTTGGGGTGTGATTTAGCAAGTATGTGTTGATATTGTTGTTGGGTCTTGCTTGCTAATAGGGTAGATGTATTTTAATGATGATTTTACCTAGTAGTTGTGGTATAATTTAATGGGTTTATAGTTGCAAATAGAAAACCACCCATGTGTTTTCGGCTTGTCCGAGAGGGAGGTCGCGAAACCAAGACCACTAGACTGATGGCCCAAGGAGTGGGTTGACATGAGGTTCAGCCTGAGATGGTGAGCCCTAGTCCCATACCCTAACACTCAGCTCGAGAGAGTGAGTGGGGTAAGGCATAGGCTGGTCTCCATGCGGCAAATGGGTGTTCGAGAGGAACACAATTGAAACGGGGTAAGTTTCTCGAGAGGGAACTTATTTCCATTTAAACCTTAGCCTAGTCACTATTATCTTGCAAATTTCCTATTTAAAGCATGTATCCAATGATTTATCTCAACTTGTATTGTGGTCACACCCTAAGAACATTCCCCATATTTGATTTTCTTGTTAATTTTTGCTATTTTTACTACTTGTGACAAAACCCCAAATTGATATTTGACACTTTCGTGTCACCCCCTTTAATTTACCATGTTTTTGTTCGATAATGTCTTTAGCTACGACTAGTTAGAGCTTAATTTTATTATTCTATCAATTCTTAAAACCACTCCCTTGGGACACGACCCCAACCTTTAGTTGGGTTACTATACTATCGACTAACGTAGACACTCATACCGTAGGTTAGTGTCGTTGGTCACGATAAGCATCAAAATGGTACCGCTGCCGGGGAGTGGTGTTATTTGGGAATTCGTAATTAAATAAATATTTTGATTATTCCTAGTTTAAGTTATACTAATCTAAATTGAAGTTTTTTTTTGCTAGTGTGAATATTAGAACAGGAACTAAGGATGGAAAATCATTATGGATATTGCTCAGATCATCATCTTCTGAAATTACTGAACCTTAGGGATAACCTCCTGACATATAAACAGGAAGGGGATGAAACAATGCAAGAAATGTGGCTAATGTTTCAAGCGGTGCTGCAACTATGCCCTTCTCACGGGATGATAGATAAGGGGCTACTAGACTGCTTCTATCGAGGTCTAGGACACGAGAATAGAAGTATAGTTGATCAACTTTTTGAGGGCAGCATGCTACACCAGCCCTATGAAATGGTAGCAAAACTCATCGATGGCATGGTGGAAGCCAACAAAGAAGCAAAAAGAAAGCACGAGTGGGACGCGCTAGTCACCCAGTTGGATGTTCTATCCACCCAAGTCACGGAATTGGAAACACAAGCCATGAAAGATGAAAATCACTCCTCCCTTCCAGGGTGTAAACATGGGAGAAAGAAGAGAAATGTGCAAGATGATGAAGCTCTGTCACTCATTCAGCAAAAAATCGAGGCACATGAGAAGATTTTAAATGAGATGAATGAGAACATCAAAATGCTAAACGAAGCATCAGCCTCTCACTTCATAACCATTCCGTTGTAGGATGCTTAAATCAACCAGTTGATATCAGACCATTACCCATCATTTGCCGAGGACTCGCCTAACTACAACATGTGAAACTCCGAGGATGAAGAATAGTCGCTGACTTGTGTCATGCCATGAAGTTAACTAAGGTGCTGTTTGGGAGTAAACCCAAAACCCCATATTATCTTATATTTGCATACTAGTACACATAATAGTGTCTTAGCCTTGCAGATTGAAGTGTGGTAGGTGCCAAAGAGGTACAAAATGGCGAGCAACAGACCTAGTCAGCGAGTCACCGAAGACACTGATGATCAGTGCTATTTCACCATTTGACTCAAGGTACTCTCTAAGACTGAAATATGTAAAACATGGCGAGCTCAGGAAGGTTTCGGCGATTCACCCATCTGATAGGCGTCCTCGAGGGTCACCGCCGTTTGAACATCCACAGTTGCTGAGAAGTATTGTAGTATTTGGCGAAGTGCCGAGTCACTCAGAATTCAAAGCGCTATCACCGAACAACAACGAACTGTATAAGCTGCATACCAACAAAAAAAATGATAGTTGATTAGTCAGTCGAGAGTGTGGGTTTGGGGTAGGTGCATTGTAATTCTAAGAGAAGTTGTACTGAGCTTGATGAATCACTCAACAGTGCACCAAACGTCCCCAACATACCTTCTACTTTATGTGACGTCTGTTGAAGAATTCCAACTCGAAACAGCTGCCTAACCAGTATTATTCTCTAGCCCTATCTCTGTCTTTACATAATTTGACCTAAGGATTATTGTTATATATTTGAGGACAAATATTTTTATTTGTGGTGGGGTTAGGCCCACCTGTGTGTGCTACTTACTTTTTGCTTGCGTTTGTGTTTATATCTGGGTTGTTCTGTTTAAAATTGTTTGTAAACTGGTTTTATTGGATGTTTAAGCTCATGGTTCTCTTTTGTTTTTAATTGCAAATGATTTTGACCCTTCCAAAAAAATTTGAATTTTTCGCATATTTTTTCCACCCCTCATGAGTTGAATGTGGCTATTCTTTGCAAAAATTTTAATCTCGATTTCGATCAATATGATGACTTGAATAGTGCTCTCAATTGAATGAACATGAATGTACAGCTACGATGAGGCCAAATGAAGTTGCATAGACAGTATGTGAACTCATTGCATCTCGTTGTGATTAGCCATTTATCGAATTGATTCTCTTGTAATGGCCATTGCACACTAGCGAAAGTGTGTAGTCTTGTTTGACTTAAGTGTCGATGTCTTGTGTGATTAGCTTGCTTTGAAAATTGCATGAATAAACCTAGAATTTGCCTTGTTAGTTTGATTGATTTAGAAAGGTTTCCTCTTCAGATGATCTTAAGCAACTTTAAAGAGTGTGAGCCAAATTTGACATATACCTTCTTTGTGGCATACCCATGAGCGTGTGAAACTCTTTTGAACACCGTTTGAGCCTTGTCTTTCTTTGGAAGAACCTTGATGAACCCTAGACCTTACTTGAACCACTACTTACAATCCTCTTGAGTTGTGGTTTAGCGAATAGCCAACTTCGGCCAAAAGCCAAAGTTGGGGGTGTGGTTAAAGGGAAAAGGAGAAGTCAAGAAGTGCAAGAAAAGTCCCCCTTAACCCATGGTATTGCATAAAAATGGAACCCCTTCAATTCAATTCAAAAAAATAAAAATTAAAAACAAAATATAAAAATAACAAAATAAAAAAAATGAAATACGGAATAAAGTACGAAGGGAATTGGGTTTCAAGCAATCCATGAAGGATAATAAAAAAGGTGACTTAGAAGCACTAGAAAAATAATTGATAAAGGAAAAGTAGGGAATGCCTTGAGAATGCCACAACTCACGAGGAAAAAGTCACTGAGCCTATATGACCATACCTTTGCACTCAGCCCCATTACAGGCCTTAGAAAGACCTTTTTGATCTTGAGTAAGCCGAATCAAAAGTCGATTGGAAAATAAGGGCAAACCTATGGGTGAAAACATGCATTGTGTTCCTCTCTTTTGAGTGTGAGCGTTGCATCTAATTCCTGATCTTGAATTGATTAACCTCTGTGTGTGAATATGGAATCATTCTTCATGTGAGGGTATTTAGATACTTTTTGTTGATCTTGAACTTGCAAAAGTAGCAAGTATTGCGAGAATGAGAATCTTTGGCAATGGTGGGTCACAATTTGAATCTTCGAGTACACAATTGATCCTTGTATAACTAAAATGAGTCTTGTTGTGTGCACTCATGATTGAGTCTTGTGTAGCATTGTTTGAGACACCCTTTTTGAACGACTAAACTCAAGTTTGTTTGAGGACAAGCAAAAGTTTAAGTTAGAGGTATTCATGAGTCCACAAATTGGACTTATTTAGAGCTTTATTTTGATAGAAATAGTGTCCTCAAATTCTTATTTTGTCTCAATATCTGAAGAAAACTCTTAAGTTTCAGGTATTTGAAGTTTTAGTGGAAGCATGGACACTTAGGCGCACAAAGGAACAAAAAGGCTGAAAAGAACGAAGAAGCTGAAGCATCAGCATCGCCAAAAACCTTTGGCGATTAGCCGAAACGACAGACTCCTCCCTTTGTTCCAGTATGCGAAGCCCTGAAGGAAGAGGATAAAAAAGGCGATGAAAGAAGCAGTCGGTGCTTCGCCGAATAGTTCTGTGAAGCAGTACTATACCTCCCAATCATCCACAACGTGAAGATACTATAGGCAAACACTCAACGGCGATGAGACATAATAAGGGCGAGTCGCCAAGTCATCCGGTGGATTCAACTAACCTCGCCGAACAATCCACCTGCACTAATTTCTGATGGCTATAAATACTAAACTCTTTATTAATTTTAGAAGTTCCAAACCATTATTACTGTTTTTAGAATAGAATAGTATGTAGATATTTTTTCTCTCAATTTTGAAGAGGGTTTTGTGGGAGACTTGAAGAGAGAAGGATTTCATCTTCCCCAAGTTGGAAGTGGGTCTTCTCCACTCTTCTTCATTTGCTTAAATCAAGGTTTAATTTCTTATACCCATTTGATATTAGTATCATTTTAGGTGTATTTTGTTATTTCTTGATGTGTGGCTAAAAACCCCATTCTTGGGGTGTGATTTAGCAAATATGTGTTGATATTGTTGTTGTGTCTTCCTTATTGATAGGGTAGATGTATTTTAATGGTGATTTCACCTAGTGGTTGTGGTTTAATTTAATGGGTTTGTAGTTGCAAATACAAAACCACCCATGTGTTTTCGACTTGCTCGAAAGGGAGGTCGCGAAACCAAGACCACTAGACTGATGGCTTAAGGAGTGGGTCGACATGCGGTTCAGCCCAAGAGGTTGAGCCCTATTCCCATATCCTGACACTCAGCTCGAGAGAGTGAGTGGGCTAAGGCATAGGTAGGTATTCATGCGGCAAATGGGTATCCGAGAGGAACCCATTTGAATCGGGGTAAGTTGCCCGAGAGGGAACTTATTTTCATTTGAAGCTTAGCCTAGTCACTATTATCTTGCAACTTTTCTATTGAAAGCATGTACCCAACGATTTATCTCAACTTGTATTGCGGTCACACCCCAAGAACATTTGCCCATACATGATGTTCTTGTTAATTTTTGTTATTTTTACTACATGTGACAAAACCCCTAATTGATATTTGACACTTTCGTGTCACCTCCTTTAATTTACCATGTTTTTGTTCGTTAATGTCTTTAGCTACGACTGCTTAGAGCTTAATTTTATTTTTCTATCAATTCTCAAAACCACTCCCTTGGGTCACGACCCCAACCTTTAGTTGGGTTACTATACTATCAACGATCGTAGACACTCATACTGTAGGTTAGTGTCGTTGGTCATGATAAGCATCAAGTCTCATAACAGTTCACTGTAAAATAGACATTTCTTCTTGCCTACATTTTGGATTAAACAATGGTTTCCTGAAGTGAAAAATAGAATCACATATCTTTAAATTAATATGTTATGGGCCATGTAAATCTTCGTATTCTAATAGATATTCTCATTTAAAGTTGACTCTTGTTTTAAGTTACACGAGAACTTGATCGTTTGGGAAGCTCTCTACTTGACTTTGTGCTAGAGGTTCCTTTTGAGTTTAAATATTAATTGCGTAATCCCTTTTCCTATTTTTCACCCCCTTGGTGTCGAAAAAAGAATAAAGTGAGTTCTAATGTATGCCTCTGCTAAATGGCAATAAAAGCGAAGGGAAAAATAATACATGCGTACACACTATTCAAGAATTACTATTTATTAGGTCTATGTTGTTAATTCTTTATTATCCCCACAACCCTAGTTGTGGAATTAGATAGTCATAGTTGTTTGATCACAACTTATGATAATTTGGTTTTAAAAAATCATGAACTTACAGTATGAATACTAATAATCCAAAATCTTTAATTGAATTGCAAAGCAAGAATCAAAGATAAAAAGTTTGATTAAAAGCCAATGAATTAAAGAATTACAGCACAAGTGATTTATTACTACTATTCCTCAAACTCTGAAACAAACATAACATCATAATTAAAACCTAAGGAAAGTATTTATAGACATCTAAACCTATACCAAACTGATCTGGGAAAAGTAATGTTGGCAGCTTCTACGTCTCCCATGTAAAGACAATAGTCCTTTTTACGGCTCATGGATTCCTCTCGTGGATGACAGTGTTGGATCAATCTCCACAACCTTTTCTACGAGTGAGAATTATGTTCTGTAGTCCATTGTAAGGATCGTCCTGTCCAATCATGGTCTGAGCCCGTCTTGTTGTCAACTTTCTGAATATCATGTAGAAACATCCATGTACGACTAGTAGAACTTTCTATAACTCGTAGTATTCCTTCGTGGTTTGGGAGTCATCATAAATTTAATACTTCATTCTAAAATACCCTTCCAAAATCCGGATTGGACTTACCTTATTCGAACATCCCAACTTCCAAAGGGCATATCTCACTCATACGAACTCGGAATCACGCAAAATCAGTGGCGTTGGAAAGATTATTCCAAGATATTTCCTACCATATCTAGAAGTACACCTAAATCATCCTGATCTAGTATTTATGTCTGTTTGAAGTTGATAAAACTCAACTTATTCTTACTTAACAAAATTTCAAGATTTTCATTCTTTCCGAAAAAGACTATTTCCAATTATGAACTCCTTCCTAGTTATTTCAATTTGCGAGATCTTACAATATCTCCCCCTTGGGAAAATTCATCCTTGAATAAGATTTTTCTTACTAGGCTAAGGGTGCAACATCAATCATTCAGTTCAAACACCCAACAAGCAAATGCAAAAACAACATGCCAACTTATAAATAAATAACAAGAAAAGGATTAGTACCTTAATTCAGAACTTCTCCGGATTCGAAGAGATGTGGATATCTCTTCTTCATATCCTCCTCAGCTTTCCAAGTAGCTTCCTTAACAAATTGGTTCCACTACAAGACTTTCTCTGATGCTACCTCTTTTGTTCTCAACTTGCAAACTTGGCGATCTAAAATCTGAACAAGAATATCCTCATAAGACAAACTATCCTTGATCCCAATATCTTCGGTTGGTATAATCAATGAAGGATCTCCCATGCATTCTTCAACATGGCGATGTGAAATACCGGATGAACCGCTGCTAACTCTTGTGGTACCTCCAATTCATAAGCTACTTTGTCAATCCTCTTGGCTATTCGATAACGTCCAATACACCGGGGACTAAGCTTCCGCTTCTTACCAAATCTCATAAAACCCTTCATGGGTGAATTTTTGAAGTATACCCAATCATCTACTTCAAACTCTAACTCCCTTCTCTTAACATCAGTGTAGGATTTATGACGACTCTGCGACGTCTTCAACCTCTCTTGAATAACTTTGACCTTCTCCATAGCTTGATAAACTAAATATGGTCCTATCAACCTAGCTTCACCAACTTCAAACCATCCAATAGGAGATCTGCATATTCTCCCATAAAAAGCTTCATAAGGAGCCATTTGGATACTAGAGTGTTAACTATTATTGTAAGCAAACTCAATAAGAGGTAGTTGATCATCCCAATTACCTTTGAAGTCAATCACACAGGCTCTCAATATATCCTATACGGTCTGAATAGTGTGCTCTGCTTTCCCATCTGTCTGGGGTTGAAAGGCAGTACGTAAGTTCACCTTTGAACCCAAACCTTTTTGGAATGACTTCCAAAACTGTGCAGTGAATTACGCACCTCTATCTGAAATAATGGAGACCGAAACTCCATGAAGTCTTACCATTTCTTGAAGATACAACTTGGCATAATCTTTTGCTGTATGGGTAGTCTTTACCGGCAAAATGTGGGTTGATTGTGTCATTCTATCAACAATTACCCAAATGGAATCATGTTGCATGTGAGACCTTGGTAAACCTGTGCTGAAATCCATATTAATCAGCTCCCACTTCCACTCCGGAAGTTCTATATTTTGGGCCAAACCACCGGGCCTTTGATACTCTACTTTAACTTGTTGGCAATTTGGACACTTAGCAACTAATTCTACAATGCCTTCTTTATACTACTCCACCAATAGACTTCTGTCAAATCGCGATACATCTTTGTGGAACTCGAATGAATGGAATATCTGGAGCTATGAGCTTCCTCCATGATCCTTTCTTGGAGTCCATCCACCTTTGGTACACACAATCTACCTTGATATCTCAATATTCCATCTTCCCCTTGTTCAAAAGCTAATACTATTTTCTTATGAACATTTGCCTTCAATTCAAGAAAAATAGGATCTTGGTCTTGCTTTTCTTTCACTTCTGACACTAATAATGATTCAGCCCCATTCATCACCACTACTCCTCCTTCTGTGGAATCCATTAGTAGGACTTTTAAGCGTGCAAGTCTATGCACATCTTTCGTCAACTCTCTCTTTTGTTCCTCAACATGGACGGTACTACCCATAGACAACCTGCTTAAAACAACAGTAATAACATTAGCCTTACCTGGGTGATAAAGAATACTCATGGCATACTCCTTGAGTAATTCTAACCACCTCTTTTGTCTGAGATTAAGCTCTTTCTGAGTGAACATATACTGAAGGCTCTTGTGATCAGTGAATACATCAACATGAACACCAAAAAAATAATGACGCCATATCTTCAAAGCAAATACTACAACAGCCAACTGTAAGTCATGGGTTGGGTAATACTTCTCATGAACTTTCAATTGTCTAGAGGCATAAGCTATAACCTTGTCATTCTGCATTAATACGCAACCCAAACCAACTCTAGATACATCACAATACACCACAAAACATTGAGTACCTTCTGGTAAGGTCAATTTGGGGTAGTAGTCAACCTCTTTTTCAATTCCTGAAAGCTTTTCTCGCAAGCTTCAGACCATTGAAACTTCACAGTCTTCTGAGTCAACTTGGTTAAAGGGGATAAAATAGATGAGAACCCCTCTATGAACCTACTATAATAGCCAAGCAAACCCAAGAAACTCTTAATATCAGTTGTAGATGTGGGTCTAGGCCAATTCTGCACTACCTCTATTTTCTGAGTATCAATTTTAATTCCCTCTCCATACACAATTTGGCCTAAGAATGCCATAGATTCAACCCAAAACTCACTCTTAGAGAACTTAGCATACAACTCTCTATATTTTAATGTCTGGAGAACTATTTTGAGATGACTAGCATGATCTTTTACATTCCTCGAATAGATTAGTATGTCATCAATGAAGACGATAATAAACATATCTAAATAAGCTTTGAAAACTCTATTCATAAGGTCCATGAATGTTGCAGGCACATTGGTCAAGCCAAAGGACATGACTAGAAACTCATAATGACCATAACTGGTCATGAATGATGTTTTTGGAATGTCACATTCCCTTACTTTCAACGGCTGGTAGCCTGATCTGAGGTCTATCTTAGAGAAACAAGTATCACCCTGAAGCTGATTGAAAAGATCATTAATTTTTGAAAGAGTATATTTATTCTTGATGGTAACCTTGTTCAACTAGCGGTAATCTATATACATCCTAAGAGAACCATCGTTCTTCCTCACAAATAAGACCGGAGCGCCCCAAGGTGAGACACTTGGTCGAATAAAACCTTATCTAGCAGATCTTTCAACTATTTTTTAAGTTATTCCAACTCTGCTGGTGCCATTCTATATGGGGGAATAGAGAAAGAACGAGTATCTGGAAGAATATCCATGTACGACTAGTAGAACTTTCTATAACTCGTAGTATTCCTTCGTGGTTTGGGAGTCATCATAAATTTAATACTTCATTCTAAAATACCCTTCCAAAATCCGGATTGGACTTTCCTTATTCAAACAACCCAACTTCCAAAGGGGATACCTCACTCATATGAACTCAGAATTGTGCAAAGTCAGTGGCGTTGGAAATATTATTCCAAGTACATTCCTACCATATCTGGAAGTACAGCTAAATCATCTTGAGCTAGGAGTTATGGCCGTTTGAATCAACTTATTCTAACTTAACAAAATTCCCAATTTTTCATTGTTTCCAAAAATGACTATTTCCAATTATGAAATCCTTCCTAGATATTTCAATTTGTGAGATGTTGCAACGTTATAATGATATTTGATTTTTATCTATTCAGTTGTGATTTAGACTTAGCAATGAGAGGGCTTTGAGGTGGAGGCTCAAATAGGGTAGTCTCTAGTAGCAATCTCTAGTCCCAAACTACATTCCCCCGTAGGATTGTGTTAAATGACCTAGCTATTTTATCCACTTTAGCAAAATATGATGTGTAAGGATACTACATGTTCAATTAGAATCCCCATTCTTTGGGTATGAGGGATATACCGGATTCCATGACATAGCCCTCATGGTCTTATTGTCGGTTAAGCTAATATCCTACAAAGCGAATATGTTTCTTCAAAAGCCATCATATGTCTTTTATTTTAAATGAGTTCACCATAAATTTTGAAATATATGTTGTTGCATCATTAAGCCTTTTAAGGCTCAAATATTGGTCATATCTCACATGTTTAAGTTCTTCATGCTATCATGTCTATTTATACATATTTCCCCCAAAATTAGTACATTCCATGAACTAATGCATACTTGTGCCGACATTATTTCATTAATGTAGGGTCTGGCGCTCCTACCCTCGCACTCGTGGTTAGTTGATCATTCTATCACATTCAAGAGTTTGTGAGTCATTATGTTTAGAGGACCAAGACACTCTTACTTGATATAGGTCTTTCTAGTTTTTTTATGATGTATGTTGTGTAGGGTTACGTCCCAACCAATCTTTTTGATGTTTAGATGGCTTGTTAAGACTATGTTAGACTTTCTCTTTGTTAAACTCTTCTATGATATAAGATAGTTTTTTTCAAACTTTTATTTTGATTATATTGAATGATGGATGCTAAGTGGCTTGTGTAGGCCTTTTGGCGTTCTATACACCATGTTACATTTAGGACATACTTTGGGTCATGATAGTTAACGGGTAACAATTAGGCATGTTGAATTGATTTTGGATTAATAGTACTTATTTCTTTCTATATTCTGAGTAATTGTGTTTACTTTCTCTTTGCTTCTTTTCTATGGCTTCTTGTGATATTAAAAAAAATTTAGGGTGTTGTAAGCCATATGAGAATTCCCTATGGCTTTGCCATGATGAAGAATGGGGTAAGCTGATCATTGATGAGAAATTGGGCCTATGCAACAAAGCCAAGCCAATAACATTCCAAGATGCCAAAATCACTCACTTGATGGGGGAATGATTATGAAGTCGATGCTCAAATGTCCTAGTGAGCTTCTTACTCTAGCCCAATGATCTAAAACAAAAAAATGACTCGATGATGGGCAAGAAATTCAAGTCTTCAAAGTGGAGAGAACGAGTGAAACTGATGATTCTCGCTTGTACTCCCCATGCTCTTTGATATACCGTGAGTTTACGGTATTTCTAATACATTTCACTTACAAGTTGTGTGTGTCTAAGGCCTTTTTATATTGGTTTTTATCATGTTTTGCAGGAAAGGTGTTCAGGCGCGAAAGTTTACTACGGAGGTGATCTACGGACCGTAGATCCATCCACGGTCCGTAGGTTATGACCGTAGATCGGCAGGCAGGCTATTGAACGTTAGTCAAATATTTCATAATTTTATTTTTTTTCTTTGTTTTTGTCTCTCTCAGGTTCCGACTCTAGTGTATGCCAAGTACACGGAGCCAAGGCGAACCACTTACTCCGTACGATCTAGAGTTGAACAGAACTTTGCGAAGAATGAACAATCAAGGACTTCCAGTTTATCCTATCGGAGGAAATCTAGATGAAGCAGTTGAGTTACAGCAGCCAAGAGTAGTTGGTGGGGAAAACTGGGGTCCAGCTGAAAATCAATTGGGAGATGCAGTGAGAGTGCATGGTCCACCAGGCCCACAACACCATGACAACTATCGGGGCAACATCGACATAGCAGACTCTGATGGACCCATCGTCCTACCTCCTCTACCTCCAGGGCACACATTTGTGGTGACTAGTAGTTTGATGCAGATGCTTACAGCAAGAGGCCTATTTTCAGGATCACCATCGGAGGATCCACATGCTCACTTGGCCAAGCTAAGGGTGGTTTGCAAAAGTTGTGTAGGTAGACCAGACTTGGATATGAATGTCATTGGATTACGAGTGTTCCCTCTGTCACTGACAGGCGATGCTGCAGTATGGTTCACTGAGCTTCCTTATAACTCAATTTTCACATGGGACCAACTAGCAGAGGTGTTTAAAGCAAAGTACTATCCAGTTTCTAAGAAGCTCAATCACAAAGATAGGGTCAACAACTTTGTGGCATTACCTGAAGAGTCTTTGAGTAGCTCTTGGGACAGATTCACTGCTTTCGTAAGAAGTGTCCCAAATCACTGTATTGACGATGAGTCACTGAAGGAATATTTCTATCGAGGACATGATGATAACAATAAAGCAGTACTTGACACTATTGTTGGAGGTTCATGTCGTGATTGTACATACGCACAGATTGCTGAAAAATTGGAGAGGATCTCTTGCAACAATAAAGAGTGGAGCACTAGGAGGTCAGATACTGGGAGAAACACATTTGTTGTTCATAATGCTACTGTTAACTCTGCAGATGATATTCGTGTGGAAATGGCTCAGATGAGGACAGAGTTGGGGTTGGTATTGAAGCATGTGAGTGGAGGAACAGAAAAGGTAAATGCTGTAAACTACTTAACTAGAACTCCACCACCAGTTGAGGAGTGTTACTATGAAGAGGACACTTATGCGGTGAACGATCAGATGGGGGGTTTCCGACCAAACGCCCAAGGATCCAACACGGAAAATTGGCGCCAAGGTCAAGGGAACCAAGGTCGGAACTATGGAAATTACAACCAAGAGGGTCACTATGTCCGAGATGGGAACTTCAATCGCGACAACAATTACAACAAGAACAACTATGGCAACAGAAATGATCGGGCTGGACCCTATGTTCCCCCTCAAAATCAGGAATCTGGTGCTAGGGATGCTGGATGTAATATGACGCGTATCGAAGATATGTTCCATAAGATGATGAGAAGGTTTGATGCGACCGATGAGAATGTGAAAGAGATGTGAAACGACTTATCTGGTATTGGTCAAAATGTTGACGCCCATGCAGTGTCAATAAAGCATCTAGAGCAGCAGATGACGCAGTTGTCTACTACAGTGAACCCGCGTCAACTTGGCACTCTTCCAAGCAACACCATCCATAATCCAAAGAATGATGGACATTGTATGGCAATTACTACTCGAGGAGGTAAGCAAACCATAGATCCACCTATGGCGTCTGTGGTGGAAGTTAGAGAGGAGTCAGAGGTTGTGACAGAACAAGAAGTGGAGATACCTCAGAAAGTGGTTCTCATACCTAGACCTCCACCACCTTTTCCACAGAGGTTAGTGAAGAAGACTGAAGATGGTAAATATTGCAGGTTTATCACTATGTTGAAGGAGCTTTCTATCAATGTCCCTTTGATAGAAGCCTTGGAGAAAAAGCCTGGATATGCAAAATTCATGAAAGATATGGTGACAAAAAAAGGGTCTGTGAGTTTTGAAGATGATGATAGATTGCAACATTGTAGTGCTATTGCTACAAGATCTCTGGTGCAGAAGAAGGAAGACCCTGGTGCATTCACGATCCCATGCACTATAGGGTTATTACACTTTGCTAAGGCATTGTGTGATCTTGGTGCTAGCATCAACCTCATGCCTTTATCTATTTACAAGAAGTTGGGCCTGGGGGATCCAAAGCCCACTGCAATGCGGTTACTGATGGCTGATCGGACTATGAAGAGGCCCATAGGTGTGCTCCATGATGTGCTAGTGAAAGTAGAGTCTTTCATCTTTCCGGCGGATTTTGTGATTCTTGACTGTGAGGTTGATTTTGAGGTTCCCATCATCCTTGAGAGACCATTTCTTGCCACAGGGCGTGCGTTGGTTGATATGGAAAAAGGACAGATGAAGTTCAGATTGAACAATGAAGAAGCAACTTTCAATATCTGTAGATCCATGAAGCAGAATGGTGAGCTACAAACAGTATCTGCTATAACTTACAGAGTGGAGAATGGGTCAGAAGTGCAAATTGAAGAGCAATTAGGTGTTGAGGCACTAGCAGCAGTCATGATGAATTTTGTTAGTGATGGTATTGAAGAGTATGATGAGTTGGTAGCCGCACTTGATAGGTGTGAATACCGGTCCAAACCAAAGAAGTATGAGCTAGACATGAAGAATCGTGAGTCCCCACCCACAAGACCATCTATTGTGGAGGCACCAGAATTGGAGCTTAAAGCTCTACCACCGCACTTGAGGTATGTATATTTAGGCGAAGAAAATACTTTGTCGGTCATCATTGCAACAAATTTGAATGCAAGGCAAGTAGAGTGTTTGGTGACAGTATTAAAGAGGTTCAAGCGAGCGATTAGGTGGACTATTGCAGATATTATTGGGATTCCCCACGGTATCTGTTCTCACAAAATCCAACTCATGCCAGATCATAAGCCCAGTGTTGAGCACCAGAGAAGATTAAATCCACCTATGCAAGAGGTAGTCAAAAAGGAGATCATCAAGTGGCTGGATGCGGGAGTTATTTATCCCATCTCAGATAGTAATTGGGTATGTCCTGTGCAGTGTGTACCAAAGAAAGGTGGTATGACTGTGGTTCCAAATGAATGAAATGAGCTTGTTCCAATGAGCCCTGTCACTGGATGAAGAGTTTGCATGGATTATCGGAAGCTGAATGCGTGGACAGAGAAAGACCACTTTCCTATGCCATTCATGGACCAGATGTTAGATAGGCTTGCAGGCAAGGGTTGGTATTGTTTTCTTGATGGGTATTCGGGCTACAATCAAATTTCTATAGCTCTGAAGACCAAGAGAAGACCACCTTCACTTGCCCATATGAAACTTTTGCTTTCAAACGGATGCCATTCGGATTGTGCAATGCTCCAGCGACCTTCCAGAGATGTATGATGTCGATATTTTCTGATATGGTGGAGGACACTATTGAAGTGTTCATGGATGATTTTTCAGTTGTAGGTGATTCGTTTGATCATTATCTAGAACATCTGGCCGAGGTGCTCAAAAGATGTGAAGACTGCAACTTGGTGCTAATTGGGAGAAATGTCATTTCATGGTAAAAGAAGGTATAGTGTTGGGTCATCGAATTTCAGAGAAAGGTATTGAAGTTGATAGAGCTAAAGTTGAGGTAATAGAAAAGCTTCACCACCCATCTCTGTAAAAGGTGTTAGAAGTTTTCTTGGGCATGCAGGTTTTTATAGGAGATTCATCAAAATTTCTCAAAAATTGCACATCCCTTGTGCAAACTGCTCGAGAATGAGAGTAAGTTCTATTTTGATGATGCTTGTCTTAAGCATTTGGAGAGTTGAAGGAAAAGTTGGTTACAACACCTATCATTATTTCACCGGATTGGGAACAACCGTTTGAGGTAATGTGCGATGCAAGTGGAGTGGCACTTGGTGTAGTATTGGGTCAAAGGCGCGAGAAAATCCTTCACCCTATTTACTATGCTAGCAAAGCTCTAAATGTGGCCCAGAAGAATTATACTGTGACCGAACAAGAACTCCTTGCGGTGGTTTTTGCATTCGAAAAATTTCGTTCCTACTTGCTTGGTACTAAGGTCATCGTGCATACTGACCATTCTGCATTGAGGTATTTGATGGCGAAAAAGGATGCAAAACCACGATTGATTAGATGGGTATTGTTGCTGCAAGAGTTTGATTTTGTGGTAAAAGATAGAAAGGGAACCAAAATCAAGTGCCGACCACTTGTCCAGATTAGAGGAGGAGGCCATGCTAAAGCTTGGAGATAGGGCTGAAATTAATGATGCTTTTCCAGATGAACAGGTATTGGCTGCTCTAATGATTTGATTCCTTGGTTCGCAGACTTTGCTAATTATTTGGCAAGCGATATTGTGCCACCCGATTTGTCTTTTCACCAAAGAAAAAAGTTTATGCATGATGTGAAGAAATTCTTTTGGGATGAACCTTATTTGTATCGTAGTTGTGCTGATGGGATTATTCGTCGTGTGTGCCTAAGGTTGAGATGTTGAGTGTACTTGAAGCATGCCATTCATCGCCCGTTGGTGGGCATCATAGTGGTATTCGGACTGCACATAAGATTTTGCAGTGTGGATACTATTGGCCTACCATCCACCAAGATGCTCATGATTTCGCCAAGTCTTGTGATCGTTGCCAAAAAGATGGAGGGATTTCAAGGAGGCAAGAGCTCCCTATGAATCCTATACTAGTGATCGAATTGTTTGATGTATGGGCATTGATTTTATGGGTCATTTGTGAGTTCATATGGGATGAAGTATATTCTTGTTGCGGTTGATTATGTATCGAAGTGGGTGGAAGCAGTAGCGCTCTCCAACAATGAAGGTAAAAGTGTCACCGCATTCTTGAAAAAGAATATCTTCTCCAGATTTGGTACACCGAGGGCTATTATTAGCGATGGAGGCTCTCACTTTTGTAATAAGTTGTTCAAGACACTACTTGAGAAATATGGTGTCCGTCACAATGTAGCCACTCTTATCATCCACAGACTAGCGGTCAAGTTGAGTGTCCAACAGAGAAATAAAGCAGATATTGGCGAAGACTGTGAACGCCAATCGAACGGATTGGTCAAGGAAGCTTGATGATGCTCTATGGGCATATCGCACTGCATACAAGACCCCCATAGGTATGTCACCTTACCAACTTGTATATGGGAAGTCTTGTCATTTACCAGTAGAGCTAGAGCACAAGGCTATGTGGGCAATGAAGAAGTTAAATTTGGATTGGGGCACCGCATCTAATCAAATGATGAATGACTTGAACGTGCTTGATGAGTTTCACCTAAAATCTTATGAAAGTTCAGCCTTATACAAAGAGAAGATGAAGAGGTATCATGATCAAAGAATTGAAAAGCGAGAATTTGTGGTTGGTGATCGTGTGCTGCTATTCAACTCTAGGTTGCGCCTATTTCCAGGCAAACTCAAGTCCAAGTGGACCGGGCCATTTTTGCTCACAAAAGTGCTCTCGCATGGAGCGGTTGAGCTTGAAAATAAGGATGGAACAAGGTTTGTGGTGAACGGGCAAAGGATCAAGATCTATCTGGGAAATGCTGAAACTGTGCAAGAAGTGATTGAGGCCTGCAATCTTGATGAAGTCTGAGTAATCAAGATACCTGCGTCGTGCCGCGACGTTAAATCAAGCGCTGCTTGGGAGGCAACCCAAGATGTACAATCTAGCCAACGATAGGGTTCTGTTTTCCATTACGAAGTTTAGCTTTCTTTGATTACTTGCGTCTTTGTATCAATGTAGGTAGGGGTTTCAGTATTTTAGTTCTTAGTGTTGGCTAGAAGTAATATAGGGTCCGTGTCTAAAAAGTGTCCAGAAAATGTAAAAAAAATAGCCTATTGGGTGCTACATGTGCAGGTACACCACGCAAGAAATCTGCAGAAAATGGTCTGGTGCAAAGGTCTACGGACCCCATCGACGGTCCGTCGATTGATCCACGGACCGTCAATGGTGCCGTAGATCCCAGGTAAGTCCTTAAATTGTCCTAGTATAATAGTGATCTACGGTCCCGATCTACGGACCGTAGATCGACTCACGAACCGTAGACGGGGTCTCGTGAGTCCAAACCCTAAAGTTGACTGACCCGACCCGGACCCCCATTACTTAAAAGCCCCAATGTTTCAAATCATTTCCCTTCCCTCCATTAATCCCAAAACCGTTTCACCACTCTTTAAACTCCCCAAATCACTCCATAACTACCACATAATATCCTCCCTTCCATAAATTCCCAAAATCCCTTCCATACCATAATCAACCTACTCCATAATCTAACAAAAAGGGTCCGGTGTTTTGTCAGTAACGAAAAGGTGACTCCTTGGTCTTGCTAAGCATAGTATCATCACGCAATCACACCACTCCTTGTTGTTTGTAAGGTAATAGACTTTCTCTTCACTTTGAATTTCGATTCATAGATTGAATATAGAGGGTCGGGAGTTGGGTCTTGACCTTCGGTAATTGTTAAATGAAATTGCATGATAAACTTGAATATTACAATGCCCTTGGAACGATAGATAGTGATTGTATAGCATTAGTGAGTTTATGTGATCATAAATACTGCATGCTAGTTTCGACTTAGGGTTCCACATCTAGTCTAAAGGGTTGGATATAATAATCGGTCGGAATCTTAAGAATGACGAACTAGCATATTTTAAGTTGGTAATTGCATGATGAGGTTGGGTTAGTGTTGAAATCAAAGGCCAAAAATGTATGCTACCTGGCACTAATGGCTTCCACGATACCCCGTCTACGGACCGTAGATGGGGTCCGTAATTGGATGCACCTGAAAATTGTCACCAAGTGTAAAACCACGGAGGTGGACTACGGTCCGTAGGCCCCCTGATCCACGGAAGAGATCCACGGACCGTAGGTCTCCTCCGTGGATGACCACTATACCATCTGTAAAAAAAAAATTGTGGACTCAGTTTAGGGTCGTTACCACTTCTAAAAGTTTCTATTGCTGTATATGGTTAGTTTTGGCACTAATATTGTTCCCGCAGGTACGATGGCACCCAAGAAGATGGTCACCTACTCAAAACGGGGCAAGTCCAAATCTGTTCCCCCTAGTTTTCAGTTGATTGATGAGGACACCGACAACGACTCTGACCCAGCATATGTGCCTCTCAACCCTAGAGCTTCTCCCGCTGCACCCAAAAGCACCCCTCGGAAGGTGCTCCCCGACGTAGTCACTGTCTCCCAGTCTGATGAGGAGCACACACTGATCGGGTCACCAACTGGGGCTACTTCCAGTTCAGCGGGACCTTGTCTGAGTACGAGTCTGCCCATGCCTCCGGTTCCCAGTCTGCCCACTCTTCACAATCAGAGTTTGTCCAGGCTACAGGGTTCAATGCCAAATCATCCACAGGGTCTGGAGAGAATGACCAAGTAGCCTCGTCTGATGAGGCAACTAGTTCAGAGTCCATGCCTGCACCAAGGAATGATGAACCTGCTCCTGTAGCAGGGGAGCTGAATAGGTGGTGTGTATAAGGTCAATGGCAAATCTATCGGGATGCAAAGATGGTCAATGACAAACAAAAGATGGTCTGATTAATTCAAAAGGAGCGCAGAGTCCTCACGGGGAGCTTGCATACTGTTCCAGATATTCACCGATTGTTCAAACTTCACAAGTGTGACTGGATGGCTCGAGACCCAGGGACGTATAGCGAAGAGATTGTCCAGGAGTTATATGCCTCATATGCTGCCACTCTCCGCGGTTCCATTTCTAAGTGGTCAAAGCCACTAGCTCAGGCTTCGCTCACTTCCACCTTGGTTCGAGGGTGTCCGGTGGACATATCACCCGCCACCATTAGACGTTTTCTCTATGGTCCTACCACGGGCCACTCTTGGTCTCCTAACACTTCAGAGTTTGATTACTGCTGGGACATCGTGTGGAGTGGCGCTTTCCAGTGGAATGCTGGAGCAGCGAGAGGCTGTGATACTATGGCTTGCCAGATACATTGTTGCGGATGGCGAGCGAGCGGAATGGGTCGCTGCTCCATGGTTGGGCATCCGGAAGGCCACGTTAAATTTGTGGCCAAGTTCTTCTAGTTACTGGTGCGTAACAGAGTATCTCCTACAAAAGCTAACAATCAAGTCACTTGGGACAGAGCGGTGATGGTTGCAGCATTGGTAGCAGGAGTAGAGATCGACTTTGCCCGCATGCTGCTGGCAGAGATTCACGAGAGAGCTTTCAGGACCTCCACTACTTACCCCTTCCCATGTCTGATCTTTCACTTGTGCAGGGACTCTGGAATACCTATCTGACATTGTGACAGGCTAGTCCATCCTACAGGGGCATTGGACATCGGCCTTATTCGGGATGACGCAAATGTGGTAGCACCTCGCAGAGAGCCCCAGATTGAGGTACCCCCCTTGGGCTCCGATCTTGCAGACACTGTGGGGCAGGCACAGGGCGGTGACCCCATTATCCCATACCACACCGACACTGTCCCAGGCTCCTCTTCTCAGGCAGCTAGTGTTGCTCCTAGTTCTTCCCGGTCCACACCACAGTTAGGAGCGACGGTTGTCCCGATGGCCAAAGTAACAAAGTTAGAGGCGTAGATGGCCACACTGCTGCATCACATCCAGCCGTGGATGCAAAAGTCGATTGCCGAGTCCGAGGCTAGAATGGAGCGCAGGATGGAGGGGATGATGGACCGTAAGGTCCTGGCGGTTAATAAGCGGCTTGACGACTTTGAGTTGCAAGTCCTCGAGCGATCAGTTCCGGCCACAGACTTATCTGCTTTGCAGGTTGACATAGCCAGCCTCCAGACTGATGTTGATGCCATTGCTGTTGCACCTTCAGTTGAGACTTAGGCTGCCCCTACTGCGCTGGCTGATGATACAGTGCTAGATGCTCTATTCAGTGGCATCACCGAGGAGGGCCTGCACCGACACATGCCAAGGGCAAGCGGCACCGCTCTCATCGCACGGAGGAGAGAAAGCTTAGAAAAGACAGCGTCGGCAGGAGAAGGAGGCTAGGAGGGCTTCGATTGCAGACGAAGAGTTGCGCCAACAGAGGGTGCGTGAGAGAGCTGCGAGGGGCATCGAGGCTCTGCCCAGTTGCAG
>NW_026019695.1:0-18085 GCF_900185275.1 Solanum verrucosum
TTTCCAACAACTAAAAACTCCGACAGGGTACTCCGATCTCGTTCGGAACCCGTGCATGCAAACGAGATATGCAACCATACCATTTCGACATTCCAGACTCAACGATGCAGTCAAAATTTCCATCAGAGGTCATTTCGATAAAAAGTGGGTCCACTTTCAAAGCCATTTTAAGTCAAAACCCACAAAAGGGCTCGAAAAGACATCGAAAACCTCCAGACACAAAAGAAGGGTCTATCTAGACCAAACTCGACATTTCGGAGCTAACCAGCGACGGAATTCTCATCCCGAGCGCGTTTACTCAGAATGTTGACCAAAGTCAAACTTAGGCTTAAACTTAAAGTTAAAACGCCTAATCGCACCGACTCACACTGAAAACCTCGGGAGTCATGACGACATGCTAATAGCCTAAAATGACCATTCCAGAGCTGATGGAATCGTCAAAATTGGATTTCGACGTCATCTCTTGAACTTTTTGATCGAAATGATCGTCAAGGTTCATAGGCTCCAAAACACAAAAAACTCGCACCAAGACCAAACGAACGACCAGGTGACCGAACTGTCAATCCAAGTAAGCTCATAAATGACTTGGGGTTCCAGTAAGTCATAAAAGCCAGATTCCCCAGCAGCGGCGCCAAAATTTGATACGCTCAAATTAACACCTCCTTTCAGAAGCATAAGCGATCATTATCAAGTAAAGAACCCAACTTGTAGGTTGGGATCGATCCCACCGAGGAAAATGGTTTAGACTTTACTTTTAACCAAACAATTATATTCGATTAGTCAAATTATTTCCAGAAACAGGTAATAAAAAGGAGGGTTGTGCTTGTGTAAAACAAATAGTAAGACTTAATATTGTAATCAATAATTAAATTCAACTTTGGTTGTTATCAAGATAAGAGAAATAACTAGGGTACACGTGTTTCCCATAATCTCATAACGCAGTAATCCTAGTAATAGCAATCCTTTTCTAGTGTATTACATGCAAAGTGATAAGTTAGGTATCTCTAAATCCTTGGTCCGGCATCTAGATAATTTCACCCCGCACCTTGGTCCGGCTACGTGTGTATAATTTACTAACCCTTACCTTTACCTCATATTAGACATCATAATCGATGTTTGGCTTAGTTATTACTTCGCACCAATCGACACTAGCTATTAGATAGTATCACACTAAATCTATGTTGATAAGTCTTTTCTTGTTATTACCTCGTTGGTCCGGCAAGTAGTAACAAGGCGAGTTCTAACGTTGGCCACCGTTAAAAAGACTTCTAGACGAAAGAATTATCAATGCATGCAAAATACTAGTTAAGAATTGCTTATTTACTATTCATACTTTGTTAATTGATCATGGTTCCCACAACCCTAGTTGTGGATTTAGTTACTCATATTAGCAAGAACACAATTCATAATTGTAGATGGACAAATCATGAACTTACGTAAAGAGAATAATAAACCCAGAAATTAACTTGAATTGCAAAGCTAAAATCTTCAAAACGAACTTGGGAAATCAATAATTGCTAGGGTTGCAAATTAATCTCCAAAGTTACAAAGCAAAATAGAATAATAGTGTCTAACCCCCAAAAACAGGTTTACATGTCCTATTTATAGAAAACAAATCCTAAATAAAAAAGGAAACAAATTAAGGAAAGTTTTGTTCAGGTACGCGTCTTCGATCCACGAGACTGACTTACGGACCGTCGATGGATCTACGGTCCGTAAGTCCCTTCCGTCACTTGGGACTTAGAAAATATTTCAGCATCCAACAATCAGCTTCTCTGAAGCAAACGGCGGACCAGCAGCACGGACCGTAGATCGACCTACGGTCCGTCAATCCCTTCCGTAGCTCCATACTTAGCATCTTCAAAAATGAGGTACTGGAACCCTCGCAGTCTCACTCTACGGATCAATAGTACGGTCCATAGATCAATCTACGGACCGTCAATGGGCACCGTGGTTCACCCTTGGTCAGATTTCCCTGATTTGTCCTCAACACATTCCTGCTGATCTACGGTCATCACCTACGGACGTTAATGGACCTACGGTCTGTAGATGACCTCCGTGGATGCCTTTTTCTGCATTTCCTTCAGCTGTCTCCTGACTTCCGCGCCTGGACACCTTTCCTGCAAAACATGATAAAATACATAAAAACCAATATAAAAAGGCCCTAGACACACACAACTTGTAAGTGAAATGTATTAGAAATACCGTAAACTCACGGTATATCAGAGTACCTGAAGGCTCAAACAAGGCGGGAAACTGCTCCCGCATCTCTTGCTCGGTCTCCCAGATAGCCTCCTCGACTGGACGATGCCTCCAACGGACCTTAACAACAGGAATGGATCTCTAGCGCAATCTCCTCACATCTCTGGCTAGAATGACAACTGGCTCCTCTACAAATGTCAAACGATCATCCAACTCGACTATACCATACTAGAGCACATGGGACTCATCAGGAACATACCGCCGCAACATCGAAACATGAAACACTGGGTGGATGGCTGAAAATACTGGAGGTAGGGCCAACTCATAAGCAACCTCCCCCGACTGTTCGGAGTATCTCAAAAGGCCCAATGTACCAGGGGCTGAGCTTACCCCGCCTCCCAAACCTGATTACGCCCTTCATGGGCGACACACGGAGGAATACCCAGTCAGCAACAGAGAATCTCAAAGGTCGACGCCTCTGATCAACATAACTCTAGTGCCTACTCTGTGCGTCCTGAGCCTATCCAGAATCACCCTCACCTGATCCAGGGCCTCCTAAAGCATATCTGTACCACGCGGCCAAGGCTTGTAGACTCAAACCAACCAACTGGAGAGTGACAACACCTACCATATAAGGCCTCAAACGGTGCCATCTAAATACTAGAGTGGTAGCTGTTGTTGTACGCAAACTCCGCCACAGGCAAAAACTGGTCCCACTGACCTCCAAAATCCATAACACAGGCCCGCAACATATCCTCAAGGACCAGAATATTACGCTCTGACTGACCATCCGTCTGTGGGTGAAATGCTGTGCTAAGGTGGACACGGGTTCCCAACTCCTCCTGAAAAGCCTTCCAAAAGCTGGTAGTGAACTGTGAACCCCGGTCTGAAATGATAGAAACAGGCACGCCATGAAGATGGACTACCTCCCTAATGTATATACGAGCCAACCTCTCGGCACTAAAAGTAGTATGAACAGGAAGGAAGTGTGCTGACTTGGTCAATCGATCCACGATGACCCAAATGCTGTCAACACCTCTAGAAGTCCGAGGCAACCCCACAACAAATCCATAGTGATACGCTCCCACTTCCACTCCGGAATGGGTAATCTCTGGAACTCGCCACCAGGCCTCAAATTCTCGGCCTTTACCTGCTGGCAGCACAAGCAACGGGAAAAAAGTCAGCAATATCTCTCCTCATGCCACTCCACCAGTAATGCTGCCTCAAATCACGATACATCTTCGCTGTGCCCGGATGGATAGAGTATCTAGACCATGGCCTCAGAAAGTATCAACTGTATCAAATCTCCAACTCTTGGAACACAGATGCAGCCGGCAAATTTCAACACTCCATCAGGATCTAAGGTAGCCTGACCACCATCACCCGCTAACACTCGATCTCTAAGGGCCACCAAGTATCATCCTCAAACTGGCAACCACGGATCCTATCAAGCAAAGAAGACTGAACTCCCATAAAGGCCAAGACGCGTCTAGAATCTGAGATATCCAACCGAACCATGCTATTAGCTAAGGACTGAATGTCCAAAGCTAAGGTCGCTCCTCAACAGATAAGAAGGCTTGACTACCCATACTCACTGCCTTCCGGCTCAAGGCGTCCGCTACCACATTCGCCTTGCCCGGATGATAGAGAATAGAGAGGTCGTAGTCCTTCAGGAGCTCAATCCAACGACGCTGCCTCGAATTAAGGTCCCTCTGGCTCATGATGTACTGAAGACTCCTATGATCGGTATAGATCTCACATCGAACTCCATACAAGTAGTGCCTCCAAATCTTAAGCGCGAAAACTACCGCCGCCAACTCCAAGTCATGAGTGGGGTAGTTGCGCTCATGGATCTTAAGCTGCCTGATGCATAAGCAATAACCCGGCCCTGCTGCATCAATACACAACCCAAACCAACGCCGGATGCATCACAATAAACTGTGAAGCCCTCACCCTCAACTGGAAGAGTCATATAGGAGCGGTGGTCAATAACTCCTTGAGCCTCAAAAAGCTCGCCTCACATTCCTCTGACCAAACAAAGGAACATCAACACGAGTCAATCGAGTCAACGGGGCTGCAATAGTAGAAAAGCCCTCAACAAAGCGTCTGTAGTAACTCGCTAACCCGACGAAGCTACGAACCTCAGTAACAGAAGTGGGCCTGTGCCAATCACGAATAGCCTCAATCTTCGCCGGATCAACCCTAATACCCTCCTTGGACACCACGTGCCCCAAGAAGGCTACAGACTCAAGCCAAAACTCCACTTTGAGAACTTGGCATAAAGCCGCTGATCTCTCAAAGTCTGGAGCACTATCCTCAAATGCTGCTCATGCTCACTCCGGCTCCGCGAGTATAACCAGTATGTCATCAATGAAGACAATGAAAAATAAATCAAGGTATGGCCTGAACACACGTGTCATCAAGTCCATGAAGGCGGCAGGGGCATTGGTCAACCCAAAAGACATCACAAGGAACTCATAGTGGCCATAACGGGTCCTAAATGCAGTCTTAGGGATGTCTGCTGCCCTAATCCTCAGCTGATGGTACCCGGACCTCAAATCAATCTTAGAAAACACGGCGCACCCTGAAGCTGATCAAACAAATCATCAATACGAGGCATGGGGTAACGGTTCTTCACCGTCACCTTGTTCAGCTGCTGTAGTCAATACACATCCTCATAGTCCCGTCCTTCTTCTTCACAAACAGAACAGGAGCACCCCAAGGCGACACACTCGGACGGATAAATCCCTTACCTAAGAGATCCTCTAACTGAGCACTGAGCTCCCTGAGCTCTGCAGGAGCCATCCGGTAAGGAGGAATAGAAATAGGACGGGTGTCGGGCTCCAAATCTATGGCAAAATCAATGTCACATCTGGAGGTAAGCCAGGTAGGTCTGTAGGGAACACATCTGCAAACTCTCTAACCACAGGAACTGAGTCAACTGAAGAGTCATCTCTACTCACATCTCGCACATAAGCCAAATAAGCTAAACACCCAGAAGCAACCAACCGTCTAGCCGCATAAAAGAGATGATCCCTGTCGGTGTGTGACTATAAGCACCCTGCCACAACACTGGGGAATGTCAGGCATCGCTAAGGTAACAGTCTTGGCGTAGCAATCCAGACCGCATGGTAAGGGGATAACCAGTCCATGCCCAGAATCACATCAATATCAACCATATCTAGCAGAATAAGATCAACTCTACTATCACAACCCTGGATAGTCACTAAGCAAGAACGCAATATCTGATCAACTACTAAGGACTCACCACCGGAGTCGAAACATGAACTGGCTCTGCCAAGACTTAGACCTCATATCCAATCGAGGAGCAAAATATACAGATACATACGAGAATGTGGACCTGGGATCAAATAATAATGTAGCAGGCTGATGGCATAATAAAAGGGTACATGTGATAACATCGTCAGATTCCTCAGCCAACGCCCTCGCCGGGGCTGCGTAGAAATGGCCCTGAGCACCTATGCCCGATGCATCTGATCTACCACGTAGCCTGCCTCCTCGAGCTCCGCCTCTGGTACCCTATCAGGAGTCCCGATGACCCTGGTCCTGATCGCCACCTCTAGCTAGAAGGGGCACCGCTCAAACTAGTCTAGGTGCAAGGGGAGCTGGTACAATCGCTCCTCGCCCTCGCCGGGGGCACTCTCTGGACCAAGCTGAACGCCCTGCAGTAACCCGACTGCGGTAGGAAGGGAGCGAATCTGATCCCCTCGAATTCTGGCCCGTACTAGGACCACCCTGGTGATACTGGCCTCTGATACTAACTTGTCACGACCCGATTTCTGAAGTCATGATGGCACCTACTATAGCCCACGAGTAGGTAAACCACCCCTTAACCCGGAACAACAAGTAATGGGTCTGAAATTAGAAAGTAAACAAGAGTAGGCCAAATAACAATATAAATAGGCGGAAGCAAACCAAAAACATATATACAAATAAAGATTACTCCCAGAACCTGGAAGTCACTAGTACTGAACTACTAACAAAATGAGTACAAGTCCCAAAAGTGGACAACAGAGATTGGGCTGTCTGGAAAGGTATAAGACAAGTCTATATATACAGATGGAGACTGAAATAGTACAAAATGTCGTGTGCTCACTCCCATCTCCGGATCAGTATGCTCCAAGCTCAATCAACGCTGGCTACTATTGCCTGGACCTGCATCATGAAATAGATCCAGAGCGTAGCATGAGTACCAAAACAACCGGTACCCAGTAGGCATCATAGGCCGACTGAACTTGAATAGTAAAGGCAATATGAAAAGAAGGAATAACACAAACTGAAGTCAAGAACTAAAATCTAACTAACAAGGGAATGCACACGAGTGTACAAAGAACTAACTAAAGTAATCTATAACCTAACCACGGGAACTGAGTCAACTGAAGAGTCATCTCTACTTACATCTCCCACATAAGGCAAATAAGCTAAACACCCAGAAGCAACCAACCGTCTAGCCCGTATAAAAGAGAAGATCCCTGTCGGTGTGTGACTATAAGCACCCTGCCAGAACACTGGGGGAATGTCAGGCATCGCTAAGGTAACAGTCTTGGCGTAGCAATCCAAGACCGCATGGTAAGGGGATAACCAGTCCATGCCCAGAATGACATCAAAATCAACCATATCTAGAAAAATAAGATCAACTCTACTATCACAACCCTGGATAGTCACTAAGCAAGATCGCAATATATGATCCATTACGAAGGAATCACCCACCCGGAGTCGATACATGAACTGGCTCTGCCAAAGACACAGACCTTTTACCCGATCGAAGAGCAAAATAAACAGATACATACGAGAATGTGGACCTGGGATCAAATAATACTGTAACAGACTGATGGCATAATAAAAGCGTACCTATGATAACATCGTCAGATGCCTCAGTCGTCGCCCTCGCCAGGGCTGCGTAGAAATCGCCCTGAGCACCTATTCCCGAAGCATCTGATCTACCACCTAGCCTGCCTCCTCGAGCTCCGCCTGTGGTACCCTATAGGCTGTCCCGATGACCCTGGTCCTGACCAACACCTCTAGCTAGAAGGGGCAGCGCTGAAACTGGTGTAGGTGCAAGGGAAGCTGGTACAATCACTCCTCGCCCTCGCCGGGGGCACTCTCTAGACCAATGGTCAAGAGAACTGCAATCAAAACACCCCGACTCTGAACGCCCTACAGTAATCCGTCTGCGGTAGGAAGGGGAGGAATCTGATCCCCTCGAACTCTGGCCCGTACTAGGACCATCCTGGTGATACTGGCCTCCCTCAGAAGCAGGTAATGCCTCCTGAACAGGCCGACTGGACTGACCCTGCTGGAACCTCTGGCGGGGTCTATCATAAGAGTCTATCCCTCTAGTCTGGGACCACTGTAGCTGCCATGGTAGCGTGCCCTCTTATCGCTCCCCCCTTGGGCCTCGCAATGAATATGCTCCATGGATCAAGCATGGTAGACCACATACAGAAATGAACGGCCGGCCGAAACCAAATGCGCTGTGTTGACCCTCAGACGGTAACGCAACCCACGTACAAAACAACGAACTCTCTCCTCCTCCGTGGGTAGTATCGTGGTAGCATGACGAGATAACTCATGGAACCTCGTCTCGTACTGTGAGACGGTCATAGGGCCCTATTCTAATCTGGAGAACTAATCACGAAGACTATCCCTGACGCTCCGTGGCATGAACCGAGCCAAGAAAGCCTTTGAGAACTCACTCCAAGATACATGAGGCGATCCAGCTGGCCTGGACTCTCGATACGAGCGCCACCACTGCCTGGCTGGCCCACGAAACGAATGACCAGTAAAGTCGGCTCCTCTCGACTCCAAGAGGCCTACTGACTGTAGCTGCTCCTGACAAGTGAGCTGGAACTCGTAGGCATCCTCCCCCATCACCCCTGAGAATATCAGCGGTGCCAAGCTCTGGAATACCCCGAGCATCTTCTGCTCGCGCAGTGGCTTCTCCCCGTCCTTTAAGTCTGACACGACAGCCACATGAACTAGTGGCGGCTGAACCTCTGGTGTTGCTGCGGCAGGCTGACCCTGCGGCGTTGGAGCTGGTGCTGCTAGTATCTGAGTCAGCAGAGCATGAAGATCAAGAGCTGCAGCTGCAGCTGGTGCAGGTGGTGGCTGTGCTGGCCCCGGCCCCACCGGCTGTGGAGGTGCATATGTTGCCTGAGGCTCCTCCACCCTATCTCGGGTTGGTGCTACGTCCCTGCCTCGACCTCGGGGTCGACGTCTACCCCAAACTGAGGCTCTGCCTGCAGACCCGGGTGCGCCACCCCTGGCCGCGCCACCTCACGAGCGAGCCATCCTGCGAAAGAGTGAAACAAGTGAGATTTCCAGAAACCAATAAGACACACGATGCACGAAAGCGAAACAAAAGAGGAAATTTTCCTAAGGACATCCTGTAGCCTCCCGAAGATAAGTTACGGATGTCTCCGCATCGATCCGTAGGACTCTACTAGACGTTAGCTCTGTACAAGTTAGACTGGTGAACCTGAGTCTCTGATACTAACTTGTCACGACCCAATTTTTCAAGTAATGATGGCACCTACTATAACCCACCAGTAGGTAAGCCACCCCGTAACCCGGAACAACAAGTACAAGTAATGAGTCTGAGGGTAGAAACTAAACAAGAGTAGGCAAATAACAATATAAACAGGAGGAAGCAAACCAAAAACATATATACAAATAAAGATCCCTCCCAGAACCTGAAAGTCACTAGTATTGAGCTACTAAGAAAATGAGTACAAGTCCCAAAAGTGGACAACAGAGACTGGACTGTCTCGAATGGTATAAGACAAGTCTAGATATACAGATGGAGACTGAAATAGTACAAAATGTCGTGTGTTCATTCCCGTCTCCGGATCAGTCTGCTCCAAGCTCGATCAATGCTGGCTACTAGTGCCCGGACCTGCATCACGAAATAGATGCAGAGCGTAGCATGAGTACCAAAACAACCGATACCCAGTAGGCATCATAGGCCAACTGAACTTGAAAAGTAAATGCAATATGAAAAGAAGGAATAACACAAACCGAAGTCAAGAACTAAAATCTAACTAACAAGGGAATGCATACGAGTATACAAAGAACTAAGTAAAGTAATCTATAACCTAACTACACCTAACTGGGCCCCCATAAGCCCAGCATGTACACTCGTGTGCAAGTTAAATAAAAACCCGAACGGACCCCCATAAGCCCGACGAGTACACCAAATAACTATAACTAAAGAGAATCGCATAAAATAACCCAAGAACGAAGAACACGAATCAGAACCTCAACCCTAATTAGTAAAATCTGACAGTACGGAGGCCGGACCTCTAACCGGATGCTCACAAGAAGTACCCAAGTAACCAATCACAAATATCAAGTATATGAGGCCGGAACTCTAACCGGATGCTCTATATAAGTATCTGGGAAATATAGGCCAGACCTTAAACTGGATGCTCTATATAAGTATTTGGGCGATAGAGGTTGAAACTTAAACCAGATGCTATATAAAGGTGCCAATGTAGGTGCTGAAAGAGTCTTAATCGATACACACTCATAAATGTCCGTGGAACGCCGTCCATACTTAGCCAATCAATTTAAGTCCTTGGAACCAAATCGAAAATCAAATTCAAACCGCGAAGTAGAACTAGTGTCTCTGATGTAATTCGTGAAGCCGTAACATCGGGGAAAGTAAGGATAACTATAGTCGGAGAAAGAGTATCACCTAACTAAGGCCCAAATTATCAGACTCAAGTCTGCTATACCAGTCTAGAGGGATCTAAGCCGGCCGAGCGACGTCGGGGCAAAACTAAGGCCTATTGGATCCGAATAATGTATTTCTAAGGCAAGCCCTAGTCAAACCTAAACTAAGGCCCAACATTCTTCAAATAAACAATAATTAAGCATGCAATCACTCCACATAGCGAGGAAAGTCCGTTAATAACACAAAGCATGATCACAGTTACCCGATATTTCCCGAAATAGGCCGAAAACATGATTTCTTAACACCTATGTAGGATTCAATAACTACCCAACCCAAATCCCAACTAATCAACATGCATTCACATTCTCGAGCTCAATCTAAGAGAGGAAAACCGTAGCCTACCTGTAGGCCAATCACACGCGCTCCAAAATCATTTCTCCGGAGCTTTCCCTTTCCGAGCGTCCTCGAAACGCTGCCCCGCTATCAAAAACAGTATCACAACGTTATTACAGTCGTTTAGACACCAAAATCACAACAAACAGAGAAGGGTCAATTTTGGAGTCAAAACGAGAATCGTGAGACCCGCACCGAACTGTCCAAATTTGACTCCGTCAAGACACCCTAAACATCACCCCAAACTTGTGTTCCAAAATGAAACAAAATTCGGGGCTCAAAACGCAGTAACATCGAAACATGAAACACTGGGTGGATGGCTGAAAATACAGGAGGTAGGGCCAACTCATAAGCAACCTCCCCGACTGTTAGGAGTATCTCAAAAGGCCCAATGTACCTGGGGGTAAGCTTACCCCGCCTCCCAAACCTGATCACGCCCTTCATGGGCGACACACGGAGGAATACCCAGTCAGCAACAGAGAATCTCAAAGGTCGACGCCTCTGATCAACATAACTCTGGTGCCTACTCTGAGCGTCCTGAGCCTATGCAGAATCACCCTCACCTGATCCAGGGCCTCCTAAAGCATATCTGTACCACGCGGCCTAGGCTCTGTAGATTCAAACCAACCAACTGGAGAGCAACAACGCCTACCATATAAGGCCTCAAACGGGGCCATCTAAATACTAGAGTGGTAGCTGTTGTTGTAAGCACACTCCGCCAAAGGCAAACACTGGTCCCACTGACCTCCAAAATCCATAACACAGGCCCGCAACATATCCTCAAGGACCTCAATAGTACGCTCTGACTGACCATCCGGTAAGGGGTATAGAAATAGGACGGGTGTCGGGCTCCAAATATATGGCAAAATCAATGTCACGATTAGGAGGTAGGCCAGGTAGGTCTGTAGGGAACACATATGAAAACTCTCTAACCACAGGAACTGAGTCAACTGAAGAGTCATCTCTACTTACATCTCGCACATAAGCCAAATAAGCTAAACACCCAGAAGCAACCAACCGTCTAGCCCGTATAAAAGAGATGATCCCTGTCGGTGTGTGACTATAAGCACCCTGCCACAACACTAGGGAAATATCAGGCATCGCTAAGGTAACAGTCTTGGCTTAGCAATCCAAGACCGCATGGTAAAGGGATAACCAGTCCATGCCCAGAATCACATCAAAATAAACCATATCTAGCAAAATAAGATAAACTCTACTATCACAACCCTGAATAGTCACTAAGCAAGATCGCAATATCTGATCAACTACTAAGGACTCACCCACCGGGGTCGAAACATGAACTGGCTCTGCCAACGACTCAGACCTCATACCCAATCGAGGAGCAAAATAAACAGATACATACGAGAATGTGGACCTGGGATCAAATAATACTGTAGCAGGCTGATGGCATAATAAAAGGTACATATGATAAATCGTCAAATTCCTCAGCTGTCGCCCTCGCCGGGGCTGCGTAGAAATGGCCCTGAGCACCTCTGCCCGATGCATCTGATCTACCACGTAGCCTGCCTCCTCGAGCTCCGCCTCTGGTACCCTATCGGCAGTCCCGACGACCCTGGTCCTGACCACCACCTCTAGCTAGAAGGGGCACTGCTGAAACTGGTCTAGGTGCAAGGGGAGCTGGTACAATCGCTCCTCGCCCTCGCCGGGGGCACTCTCTGGACCAATGGTCAAGAGCACCGCAATCAAAACACCCCGAAGATGAACGCCCTGAAGTAACCCGACTGCGGTAGGAAAGGAGGGAATATTATCCCCTCGAACTCTGGCCCGTACTAGGACCACCCTGGTGATACTGGCCTCCCTCAGAAGCAGGTAATGCCTCCTGAACAGGCCGACTGGACTGACCCTGCTGGAACCTCTGGCGGGGCCTATCATAGGAGTCTATCCCTCTAGTCTGGGACCCGTTGTAGCTGCCATGGTAGCGTGCCCTCTTATCGCTGCCCCCTTGGGCCTCGCATGAAATGCTCCATGGATCGGGCATGGTCAACTACATTAAGAAATGAACGGCCGGCGAAACCAAATGCTCTGTGTCGACCCTCAGACGGTACCGCAACCCACGTACAAAACAACGAACTCTCTCCTCCTCCGTGGGTAGGATCATGGTAGCATGTCGAGACAACTCATGGAACCTCGTCTCGTATTCTGAGACGGTCATAGGGCCGTGCTCCAATCTGGAGAATGATCATGAAGCCTATCCCTGACGCTCCGTGGCATGAACCGGGCCAAGAAAGCCTCTGAGAACTCACTCCAAGATACAGGAGGCGATCCACTGGCCTGGACTCTCGATAGGAGCGCCACCACTGCCTGGCTGGCCCAGAAACTGATGAGCAGTGAAGTCGGCTCCTCTCGACTCCAAGAGGCCTAATGACTGTAGCTGCTCCTGAAAAGTAGCTGGAACTCGTAGGCATCCTCCCCCATCGCCCCTGAGAATATCGGCGGTGCCAACCTCTGGAATACCCCGAGCATCTTTTGCTCGCGCAGTGGCATCTCCCCGTCCTTTAAGTTGACATGACAGCCACATGAACTGGTGGCGCTAAACCTCTGGTGCCGCTGCGGCAGGCTGACCCTGCGGCGCTGGAGCTGGTGCTGCTGGGACTGGTGCTGGTTCCTGTCGTATCTCCCAATAGCTGCTAGTATCTGAGTCAGCAGAGCATGAAGATCAAGAGCTGCAACTGCAGCTGGTGCAGGTGGTGGCTGGGCTGGCCCCGGCCCCACCGGCTGTGGAGGTACATATGTGCCTGAGGCTCCTCCACCCTATCTCGGGCTGGTGCTACGTCCCTGCCTCGACCTCGGGGTCGACGTCTACCCCAACTGAGGCTCTGCCTGCAGACCCGGGTGCGCCACCCCTGGCCGCGCCACCTCGCGAGCGAGCCATCCTGCGAAAGAGTGAAACAAGTGAGATTTCCAGAAACCAATAAGACACACGATGCACGAAAGAGAAACAAAAGAGGAAATTTTCCTAAGGACATCCTGAAGCCTCCCGAAGATAAGTTACGGACGTCTCCGCATCGATCCGCAGGATTCTACTAGACGTTAGATCTTACAAGTGAGACCGGTGAACCTGGGGCTCTGATACTAACTTGTCAGGACCCGATTTCTCAAGTCATGATGGCACTTACTATAACCCACTAGTAGGTAAGCCACCCCGTAACCCGGAACAACAAGTAATGGGTCTGAGGGTAGAAAGTAAACAAGAGTAGGCAAATAACAATATAAACAGGCGGAATCAAACCAAAAACATATATACAAATAAAGATCCCTCCTAGAACCTGGAAGTCACTAGTACTGAACTACTAACAAATGAGTACAAGTCCCAAAAGTGGACAACAGAGACTGGACTGTCTGGAAAGGTAAAAGACAAGTCTATATATACAGATGGAGACTGAAATAGTACAAAATGTCGTGGCTCACTCCCATCTCCGGATCAGTCTGCTCCAAGCTCGATCAACGCTGGCTACTAGTGCCCGAACCTGCATCACGAAATAGATGCAGAGCGTAGTATGAGTACCAAAACAACCGGTACCCAGTAGGCATCATAGGCCGACTGAACTTGAAAAGTAAAGGAAATATGAAAAGAAGGAATAACACAAACCGAAGTCAAGAATTAAAATCTAACTAACAAGGGAATGCACACGAGTGTACAAAGAACTAACTAAAGTATCTATAACCTAACCACAGGAACTGAGTCAACTGAAGAGTCATCTCTACTTACATCTCGCACATAAGCCAAATAAGCTAAACACCCAGAAGCTACCAACCGTCTAGCCCGTATAAAAGAGAAGATCCCTGTCGGTGTGTGACTATAAGCACCTTGCCAGAACACTGGGGGAATGTCAGGCATCGCTAAGGTAACAGTCTTGGCGTAGCAAACCAAGACCGCATGGTAAGGGGATAACCAGTCCATGCCCAGAATCACATCAAAATCAACCATATCTAGCAAAATAATATCAAACGATCATCCAACTCGACTATATCATACTAGAGCACATGAGACTCATCAGGAACATACCGCCGCAACATCGAAACATGAAACACTGGGTGGATGGCTGAAAATACAGGAGGTAGGGCCAACTCATAAGCAACCTCCCCGACTGTTAGGAGTATCTCAAAAGGCCCAATGTACCTGGGGTAAGCTTACCCCGCCTCCCAAACCTGATCACGCCCTTCATGGGCGACACACGGAGGAATACCCAGTCAGCAACAGAGAATCTCAAAGGTCGACGCCTCTGATCAACATAACTCTGGTGCCTACTCTGAGCGTCCTGAGCCTATGCAGAATCACCCTCACCTGATCCAGGGCCTCCTAAAGCATATCTGTACCACGCGGCCTAGGCTCTGTAGATTCAAACCAACCAACTGGAGAGCAACAACGCCTACCATATAAGGCCTCATACGGGGCCATCTAAATACTAGAGTGGTAGCTGTTGTTGTACGCACACTCCGCCAAAGGCAAACACTGGTCCCACTGACCTCCAAAATCCATAACACAGGCCCGCAACATATCCTCAAGGACCTGAATAGTACGCTCTGACTGACCATCCGGTAAGGGGGAATAGAAATAGGACGGGTGTCGGGCTCCAAATATATGGCAAAATCAATGTCACGATTAGGAGGTAGGCCAGGTAGGTCTGTAGGGAACACATATGAAAACTCTCTAACCACAGGAACTGAGTCAACTGAAGAGTCATCTCTACTTACATCTCGCACATAAGCCAAATAAGCTAAACACCCATAAGCAACCAACCGTCTAGCCCGTATAAAAGAGATGATCCCTGTTGGTGTGTGACTATAAGCACCCTGCCACAACACTAGGGAAATATCAGGCATCGCTAAGGTAACAGTCTTGGCTTAGCAATCCAAGACCGCATGGTAAGGGGATAACCAGTCCATGCCCAGAATCACATCAAAATAAACCATATCTAGCAAAATAAGATAAACTCTACTATCACAACCCTGGATAGTCACTAAGCAAGATCGCAATATCTGATCAACTACTAAGGACTCACCCACCGGAGTCAAAACATGAACTGGCTCTGCCAACGACTCAGACCTCATACCCAATCGAGGAGCAAAATAAACAGATACATACGAGAATGTGGACCTGGGATCAAATAATACTGTAGCAGGCTGATGGCATAATAAAAGGGTACATATGATAACATCGTCAAATTCCTCAGCTGTCGCCCTCGCCGGGGCTGCGTAGAAATGGCCCTGAGCACCTATGCCCGATGCATCTGATCTACCACGTAGCCTGCCTCCTCGAGCTCCGCCTCTGGTACCCTATCGGCAGTCCCGAGTCCCTGGTCCTGACCACCACCTCTAGTTAGAAGGGGCACTGCTGAAACTGGTCTAGGTGCAAGGGGAGCTGGTACAATCGCTCCTCGCCCTCGCCGGGGGCACTCTCTGGACCAATGGTCAAGAGCACCGCAATCAAAACACCTCGAAGATGAACGCCCTGCAGTAACCCGATGCAGTAGGAAATGAGGAAATATGATCCCCTCGAACTCTGGCCGTACTAGGACCACCCTGGTGATACTGGCCTCCCTCAGAAGCAGGTAATGCCTCCTGAACAGGCCGACTGGATTGACCCTGCTGGAACCTCTGGCGGGGCCTATCATAAGAGTCTATCCCTCTAGTCTGGGACCCGTTGTAGCTGCCATGGTAGCGTGCCCTCTTATCGCTGCACCCTTGGGCTCGCAATGAACATGCTCCATCGATCGGGCATGGTCGACCACATTAAGAATGAACGGCCGGCCGAAACCAAATGCTCTGTGTCGACCGTCAGACGGTACCCGCAACCCACGTACAAAACAACGAACTCTCTCCTCCTCCGTGGGTAGATCATGGTAGCATGTCGAGATAACTCATGGAACCTCGTCTCGTATTCTGAGACGGTCATAGGGCCGTGCTCCAATCTGGAGAACTGATCATGAAGCCTATCCTGCGCTTCGTGGATGAACCGAGCCAAGAAGCCTCTGAGAACTCGCTCCAAGATACATGAGGCGATCCAACTTGCCTGGACTGTAGATACGAGCGCCACCACTGCCTGGCTGGCCCAAGAAACTGATGACCAGTAAAGTCGGCTCCTGTCGACTCCAAGAGGCCTAATGACTGTGGAGGTACATATGCTGCCTGAGGCTCCTCCTCCCTATCTCGGGATGGTGCTACGGCCCTGCCTCGACCTCGGGGTCGTCTACCCCAAGTTGAGACTCTGACGGCAGACCCGGGTGCGCCACCCCTGGTCGCGCCTCCTTGCGAGCGAGCCATTCGGCGAAAGAGTGAAACAAGTGAGATTTCCAGAAAACCAATAAGACACACGATGCACGAAGCGAAACAAAAGAGGAAATTTTCCTAAGGACATCCTGAAGCCTCCCGAAGATAAGTTACGAACGTCTCCGCATCGATCCGCAGGATTCTACTAGACGTTAGATCTATACAAGTGAGACCGGTGAACCTGAGGCTCTGATACTAACTTGTCACGACCCGATTTCTCAAGTCATGATGACATCTACTATAACCCACCAGTAGGTAAGCCACCCCGTAACCCGGAACAACAAGTAATGGGTCTGAGGGTAGAAAGTAAACAAGAGTAGGCAAATAACAATATAACAGGCGGAATCAACAAAAAACATATATACAAAATAAAGATCCCTCCTAGAACCTGGAAGTCACTAGTACTGAACTACTAACAAATGAGTACAAGTCCCAAAATTGGACAACAGAGATTGGGGCTGTCTGGAAAGGTATAAGACAAGTCTATATATACAGATGGAGACTGAAATAGTACAAAATGTCGTGTGCTCACTCCCATCTCCGGATCAGTCTGCTCCAAGCTCGATCAACGCTGGCTACTAGTGCCCGAACCTGCATCACGAAATAGATGCAGAGCGTAGCATGAGTACCAAAACAACCGGTACCCAGTAGGCTCATAGGCCGATGAACTGAAAAGTAAAGGAAATATGAAAAGAAGGAATAACAAAACCGAAGTCAAGAACTAAATCTAACTAACAAGGGAATGCACACGAGTGTACAAAGAACTAACTAAAGTAATCTATAACCTACCACAGGAACTGAGTCAACTGAAGAGTCATCTCTACTTACATCTCGCACATAAGCCAATAAGCTAAACACCCAGAAGCAACCAACCGTCTAGCCCGCATAAAAGAAGATCCCTGTCGGTGTGTGACTATAAGCACCCTGCCACAACACTGGGGAATGTCAGGCATCGCTAAGGTAACAGTCTTGGCGTAGCAATCCAAGACCGCATGGTAAGGGGATAACCAGTCCATGCCCAGAATCACATCAAAATCAACCATATCTAGCAGAATAAGATCAACTCTAGTATCACAACCCTGGATAGTCACTAAGCAAGAGCAATATCTGATCCACTACTAAGGACTCACCCACCGGGGTCGAAACATGAACTGGCTCTGCCAAAGACTCAGACCTCATACCCAATCGAGGAGCAAAATAAACAGATACATACGAGAATGTGGACCTGGGATCAAATAATACTGTAGCAGGCTGATGGCATAATAAAAGCGTACCTGTGATAACATCGTCAGATGCCTCAGCCGTCGCCCTCGCCGGGGCTGCGTAGAAATGGCCCTGAGCACCTCTGCCCGATGCATCTGATCTACCACCTAGCCTGCCTCCTCGAGCTCCGCCTCTGGTACCCTGTCGGCTGTCCCGACGACCCTGGTCCTGACCACCACCTCTAGCTAGAGGGGCACTGCTGAAACTGGTCTAGGTGCAAGGGGAGCTGGTACAATCGCT
>NW_026019696.1:2500-5000 GCF_900185275.1 Solanum verrucosum
GGGGAGTTTGGCTGGCGGCACATCTGTAAAAGATAACGCAGGTGTCCTAAGATGAGCTCAACGAAACAGAAATCTTCGTGTGGAAGAAGGGTAAAAGCCTTTGATTCTGATTTCCAGTACGAAACGAACCGTGAAAGGTGGCCTAACGATCCTTTAGACCTCGAATTCGAAGCTAAGAGGTCCAGAAAAGTTACCACAGGGAAACTGGCTTGTGGCAGCCAAGCGTTCATAGCGACGTTGCTTTTTGATCCTCGATGTCGCTCTCCTATCATTGTGAAGCAGAATTCACCAAGTGTGGATTGTTCACCCACCAAATAGGGAACGTGAGCTGGTTAGACCGTCGTGAGACAGTATTGTTACCCTACTGATGACAGTGTCGCAATAGTAATTCAACCTATACGAGACCGTTGATTCACACAAATTGGTCATTCGCGCTTGGTTGAAAGCCATGGCGGAAGCTACCGTTTGGATATGACTGAACGCCTCTAAGTCAGAATCCGGGCTAGAAGCACGCATGCGCCCGCGTCCGCTGCCGACCGCAGTAGGGGCTTTGGCCCCCAAGGCACGTGTCTTGGCTAGTCGCCGCGACGGAAGCGTCCGCGGGACCGCCTGAAGTAACAATCCATCGAGCGGCGGGTAGAATCCTTTGCAAGACTTAAATACGCGACGGGGTATGTAAGTGGCAGAGTGGCTTGCTGCACGATCCACTGAGATCAGCCCTTGTCGCTCCGTTCGTCCCCCCCACTTTTCCCCCTCCCCAACCTCAAATCCATCATTTCTAACTTCCAAAAGGGAGGTTATGTATTGCTTGCACCTTGAAGGAAAAAAATTCACTCAAGTGTGAAAAATAAGTGCCGATAGAAACATGTTGCGTGAAATACTTAGTTGCCGCCAAGTGTTGAACTATATGTGAATATATGTTAATGATGAAAAAGTTGTTCAATAACGATCTCCATTGTGAGGTTTTCCGGACGTCGAGTTCATTTCTCATGCCTAATGATACGTTAAGGGCACAATAACGATGTCGCTATAAGAGGTTTTTTGGGATGTCGGGTGCGATTCTAAAGCCAAGTAAGATGCCAAGGGCATGTGGGTCTATGTAGGCAGCAGGGGCGTTCCACGTCCGGGGCCAGGCAGCATCAGCCAAGGCCTGCGCGCATCGGACTGGTAGGTGGGCATCGGGCAAGCGACGTCGGCCAACGTCAGGCGGCATCAGCCAAGGCCTGCACGCATCGGACGTGGCACGTGCGCATCGGGCAAGCGTCGTCGGCCAACGACGGGCAACATCAGCCAAGGGTTGCACGCATCAAACGTGGCCTGTGCACAATGCTCAGCCGACGTCGGGCGTGGCTTGCCCGCATTGCCCTTGGCTTGCACACAACGGTCAGCCGACGTCGGACGTGGCATGCCCGCATCTGGCGTGGCCTGCCCGCATCGCCCTTGGCTTGCACACAACGATCAGCCGACGTCGGGCGTGGCCTGGCCGCATTGCCCTTGGCTTGCACACAACGGTCAGCCGACTTCGGACGTGGCATGCTCGCATCGGGCGTGGCCTGACCGCATCGCCCTTGTCTTGCACACATCGCTCAGTCGACGTCAAGCGTGGTCTGCCCACATCGCCCTTGTCTTGCACACATCGCTCAGCCGACGTCGGCCGTGGCCTGCCCACATCGCCCTTGTCTTGCACACATCGCTCAGTCGACGTCGGCCGTGGCCTGCCCACATCGCCCTTGTCTTGCACACATCGCTCAGCCAATGTCGGCCGTGGCCTGCCCACATCGCTCAGTCGACGTCGGGCGTGGCCTGCCCACATCGCTCAGTCGACGTCGGCCGTGGCCTGGCCGCACCGCCCTTGGACTGCACACAACGGTCAGCCAACGTCGGTCGTGGACTGCCCGCATCGCCCTTGGACTGCACACAACGGTCAGCCAACGTCGGCCGTGGACTGGCCGCATCGCCCTTGGACTGCACACAACGGTCAGCCGACGTCGGCCGTGGCCTGGCCGCATCGCCCTTGGACTGCACACAACGGTCAGCCGACGTCGGCCGTGGCCTGGCCGCATCGCCCTTGGACTGCACACAACGGTCAGCCGACGTCGGCCGTGGACTGCCCGCATCGCCCTTGGACTGCACACAACGGTCAGCCGACGTCGGCCGTGGACTGCCCGCATCGGCCGTGGCTTGCGCAACATTGGTCGACAACTTGCGGATGTCCATGCATTCCCAAAATCAAAAGAGCGTGAAACACCCTTCATGCATAACAATATATTCATCTATTTTCCATCATCTATTCTCAACGTTTCCGCCTCACGCGGTTCGTTCGTACCAAACTTCATTATTTTTACGGTTTATTATTTTTTACGTAACATTTTAAAAATGAAAATTTACTAAATTTTTAGATCTAAGGTTACTATATTTATTTGTGAATTTTTGGTGTTAATTTTATATTTTTTTGATATTTTTCCTATTAGTTATTAATTTATTACTAATATTTCGGAAA
>NW_026019698.1:0-2312 GCF_900185275.1 Solanum verrucosum
CACGCGTGTGAGCCATCCCGATAAAAGAGTGGTACAAGTAAGATTTCAGAAATCGATAAGACACACAATGCACGACAATGATACAAAAACGACACGTTCCTAAAGACATCCTGTAGCCTCCCGAAGATAAGTAACGGACGTCTCCGTACCGATCTGCAGGACTCTACTAGACGTTAGCTCTGTACAAGTGAGACCGACGAACCTGGGGCTCTGATACCAATTTGTCACGACCCGATTTACCAAGTCATGATGGCACCTACTATAACCCGCCAGCAGGTAAGCCAACCCGTAACCCGGAACAACAAGTAATGGGTCTGAGGGTAGAAATTAAACAAGAGTAGGCAAATAACAATATAAACAGGCGGACACAAATCAAAAACATATATACAGATAAAGATCCCTCCCAGAACCTGGAAGTCACTAGTACAGAGCTACTACAAAATGAGTACAAGTCCCAAAAGTGGACAACAGAGACTGGACTGTCTCGAAAGGAAGAAGACAAGTCTATATATACAGATGGAGACTGAAATAGTACAAAACGCCGTGTGCTCACCCCCGTCTCCAGATAAGTCTACTCTAAGCTCGATCAACGCTGGCTACTAGTGCTCGGACCTGCATCACAAAATAGATGCAGAGCGTAGCATGAGTACCAAAACAACAGGTACCCAGTAGACATCATCGGCCGACTGAGCAAGATAAGCAAAAGTAAACTGAAATGCAAATAAAGGGTCACATCAAGTGCAAAGAGTAGAAAATGGGGGGTATGTACACGAGCGTACAGGCAACAAAGACAAGCAATCTAACTAACTCCGCCGGGCTCCCATAAACCCGACGGGTACGCTCGTGCACAATAAAAGAAACCACCTGCACGGACCCCCATAAGCCCGGCAGATGCACTGGCAGTTGAAGTAAAATAATGGAGCTAGAAGGTCTATCACAATATTACCAAATTCCGGACTTTTAACTGAACCATTCCCAATTATATTCCAAGATCTCATTACGTCCCGGACTTTAATCGGAATCTCTCCAACCTCCAAAACCTCAACCTACAGATGAGAATAATCAAGACTAAACTGAAGCTTTAGTGAGGAATTGGGAATACACCACGTGCAAGCTGGACCACGGACTCGAATCGGGTACTATAGCTAATGAGTCAACCTATATGGGCTGGACCACGGACTCGAACCGGGTGCTGTAGCCAAAGGTCGGGCACGGGTGGGCTGGACCACGGACTCTAACCGGGTACTGTAGCCAAAACCAGATCACAGGTAAGCTGGACCACGGACTCTAACCGGGTACTGTAGCTAAGCCTGGACATAAGTAAGCTGGACCACGGACTCTAACCGGGTACTGTAGCCGAAACCAGATCACAGGTAAGCTGGACCACGGACTCTAACCGGGTACTGTAGCTAAGCCTGGACATAAGTAAGCTGGACCACGGACTCTAACCGGGTACTGTAGCTAAGAATCAATATCCAACCATACGTCGCGGGAAATATCACCAAACCGATTACCATAAATAATCATTTTAGTCCGACCCTCATATACCCCAAATCGCCGAGGAAGTATCCAATAATGAGTAAGCTAGACCACGGACTTTAACCGGGTATTTGTAGCCGATAGAAAAGCAGGGCATTATGGATACAAGGTCATAAGTTGAGTTACCGCCTAGCTAAGGCTCAGACTATCAGACTCAAGTCTGCTATATCAGTCTACAAGGAGCTGACCGTCCGAAACGACGTCGGAAAAAGTTCTACTGCCCAACGACATCCGAAACCTCGCAAGTCTATGGCAACACTAGTCTAAGCCTAGACTAAGGCCAAATATACTTCAAATCAATATTATCATATACACCACAAAATATGGATATTCAATAATATCAAGAGACATGCTGTCATAATCAAACACTTTCCCGAAATAAGGTCTAAGGCAGGAATTATAGAAATTTAGCATGCTCGACACCCGAACCCCTCCATACTCAAGCAAATCAATAAACAAATGCCTAAACATGCTCAATCTCACGAGAGAAAACCATAGCCTACAACACCGCAAATCAGCCACAACAATTAAAAGTAGCAGCCCCTAGATCACCAATTTCCGGAAAAACGAGACCCTTTCAACCCAAACAGATTATACCACGACGATCCTTGAGAAAAACTCTACAAGTTAGCCTCAAGAATGACTCAAAACGGACTTACGATGATCAAGATCTCACAATTCAAAATTCAACAACAAAACCATCCGGAAATCACCCTGGCAGTGGCTAAAAATTGATTTCTTACCTCAAACGAAGCCTCCCCTCGCGTTTCTGA
>NW_026019699.1:0-19989 GCF_900185275.1 Solanum verrucosum
TAAACTCTAAATTCTAAAAAATCTGTAAACCGTAAATCATAGCTACACAACAACACCCTACGCCCAAAACCCTAAATTTTAAAAAACCCTAAGAAATACTTAACCCTAAAAAACTCAAGAACCCCTAAATCTAAAAAAATTCTAAGCTCTAAACCCCATAAAGCCGTAAATAGTATATTTTAAACCCTAAAAACACAAAAAAAAAACCTTAGCCCTAAACCCTAAACCTATAAAATCCAAAAAAACATTAACCTACCAGAGCCCTAAACCGTAAAAACGTAGATAAAAACCTTAACATAAAACCCTAAACCTACAAAAATACTAATCCCTAAACCCTAAATCCTCAACTTTAAAAAACCTTAAATCCTATAAGCCCTAAAACCCCTTTAAGACCCCTACAAAACCCTAATCTCTAAACCCTAAATCCTAAAAATCCGTAAACCCTAAAACTAAAATACACAAATAACTCTAAACCGTAAGAAACTCTTAACTTTTATAAACCCTTAAAAACCCAAAAACCGCTAAACCTAAAAAACTTTAAGTTCTTAACTATGAAACCCTAATTCGTATATATTAAACCCTAAAAAACACAAAATAAAACCCTAAGCCCAAAACTCTAAAACCTATAAAATCAAGCATTAACCTTAAAAATCCAAAGCCCTAAACCCTTAAAAAATGGATAAAACCCTTACTATAAAACCTTAAAAATAAAATATTTCTAAGACCTAAACCTAAAACCCTAAATCCTAAACCTAAAACCCTAAACCCTAAACTATAAGAAACCGTAAAGCCTATAAACCATAAAAGAAACTATAAAAACAATTTAAAACGCCTAAGAAGCCGTAATCTCTAAACCCTAAGTCCTAAAAATTCGTAGACGATAAAACTAAAATACACAAATAAACCCTAAGCCCTAAACCCTAAACACAAAGAAAGACATAAGCCTTAAAAACCTTAAAAACCCAAAAACCTCTAAACCTAAAAAAGTCTACTATATAAAACCTATAAAGCCCTAAATCGTATATGCTAAACCCTAAAAATACACATAAAAAAATTCTAAGCCCTAAAATCTAAAACCTATAAAACCCTAAAAATCATTAAACTAAAAATCCAAAGCCTTAAACCCTAAAAACCTTGATAAAACCCTTAACCCAAAACCCATAACCTAAAAAAAACCCTCCGAAAACCCTAAATCCTAAACCTAAAGTCCTAAGAAACCCTAAACCCTTAACCTTAGGAAACCCTAAATCCTATAAACCCTAAAATCGACCCTAAAAACCCTAAATACCATTTAAAATCCCTACAAAACTCAAAGCTTTAAACTCTAAATTCTAAAAATCAGTAAACCGTAAAACATAGCTACACAACCAAAACCCTAAACTCTAAAAAACCTTAAGAAACACTTAACCCTAAAAAACTCAAGAACCCCTATATCTAAAAAACTATAAGCTCTAAACCCTATAAAGCCGTAAATCGTATATATTAAACCCCAAAAACACAAAAAAAACCATAGCCCTAAACCCTAAACCTAAAAAATCCTAAAAAACATTAACCTACCCAGAGCCCTAAACCATAAAAACCTAGATAAAAACCTTAACCTAAAACCCTAAATCTACAAAAACACTAATCCTTAAACCCTAAACCCTAACCTAAACCCTAAATCCTAAACCTATAACCCTAAATCCTAAACTTTAAGAAACCCTAAATCCTATAAACCGTAAAGAAACCCTAAAATCCATTTGAAAACCCCTACAAAACCCTAATCTCTAAACCCTAAATCCTAAAATCCGTAAAATACTAAAACTAAAATACACAAATAAACCCTAAGACTGAAACCATATACCCTAAGAAACACTTTAACCTTTAAAACCCAAAAACTATAAAACCTAAAAAACTCTAAGCTCTTTACCCTATGAAACCCTAATTCCTAAGTGTTAAACCCTAAAAAACACAAAATAAAACCCTAAGCCCTAATCTCTAAAGCCTATAAAACTCTAAAAAGCATTAACATTAAAAATCCAATGCCCTAAACCCTTTAAACCTAGATTAAACCCTTACTATAAACCATAAACATAAAATATTTCTAAGACCTAAACCCTAAACCCTAAATCCTAAACATAAAGCACCAAACCCTAAACTGTAACAAACCGTAAAGCCTATAAACCCTTAAAGAAACTCTAAACACAATTTAAAAACGCCTTCGAAACATAATCTCTAAACCCAGAGTCCTAAAAATCCGTAGACCATAAAACTAAATTACACAAATAAACCCTAAGCCCCTTAACCCTAAACACTAAGTATGACTTCACCCTTAAAAACCTTAAAAACCCAAAACCGCTAAACCTAAAAAACTCTAACATATAAACCCTATAAAGCCCTAAATCGTATATGCGAAACCCTAAAAATACACATAAAAAAATTCTAAGCCCTAAACTCTAAAAACCTATAAAATCCTATAAATTATTAAACCTAAAAATCCAATACCATAAACCCTAAAAACCTTGATAAAACCCTTAACTCAAAACCCATAACCTAAAAAAAAATGCTACAAACTCCCTAACTCCTAATCGTAAAGCCCTAAGAAACCCTAAACCCTTAACCTTAGGAAACCATAAATCCTATAAACCCTAAAATCAACCCTAAAAACCCTAAATACCATTTAAAATCCCTACAAAACCCAAAGCTCTAAACTCTAAATTCTAAAAATCAGTAAACCGTAAACCATAGCTACACAACAAAACCCTAAGCCCAAATCCCTAAATTATAAAAAACCCTAAGAAACATTTAACCCTAAAAAAACTCAAGAACCCCTAAATCTAACAAACTCTAAGCTCTAAACCCTATAAAGCCGTAACCCTAATAAACTCAAAAAACCTTAGCCCTAACCCTAAACCTATAAAATCCTAAAAAACATTAACCTACCGAGAGCCCTAAACCGTAAAAACCTTGATAAAATCCTTAACCTAAAACTCTAAACCTAAAAAACACTAATCCCTAACCTAAAACCGTAAATCCTAAACCTATAACCCTAAATCCTAAACTTTAAGAAACCGTAAATCCTACAAAGCCTAAAAAAACCCTAAAACCCATTTAAACCCCTACAAAACCCTAATCTATAAACCATAAATCCTAGAAACCGTAAACCCTAAAACTAAAATACACAAATAAACCCTAAACCTAAGAAACACTCAACCTTTAAAACCATTAAAAACCCAAAAACAGCCAAACCTAAAAAACTTTAAGATCTTAACCCTATGAAACCCTAATTCGTAAATGTTAAACCCTAAAAAACACAAATTAAAGCCCTAACCCTAAACACTAAGAAACACTAAACCCTTAGAAACCCTAAAAAATCCAAAAACCATTAAACCTAAAAAACTATAATATATAAACTCTATAAAGCCATAAAACGTATATGCTAAACCCTAAAAATACACATAAAAAAAATTCTAAGCCCTAAACTCTAAAACCCTAAGAAAACCCTAAATCCTAAACCTAAAGCCCTAAGAAATCCTACCCCCTTAACCTTTGGAAACCCTAAATCCTATGAACCCTAAAAACCCTAAATACCATTTAAAACCCTTACAAAACCCAAAGCTCTAAACTCTAAATTCTAAAAATCTGTAAACTGTAAACCATAGCTACACAACAAAACCCTAAAACTCTAAAAAACCTTAACAAACACTTAACACTACAAAACTCAAAAACCACTAAATCTAAAAAACTCTAAGATCTAAACCCTATAAAGCCGTAAATCGTATATGCTCAACCCTAAAAACACAAAAAAAACCATAGCCCTAAACCATAAACCTATAAAATCTTTAAAAACATTAACCTACCCAGAGCCCAAAACCATAAAAACCCAGATAAAAACGTTAACCTAAAACCCTAAACCCAAAAAAACACTAATCCTTAAACCCTAAACCCTAACCTAAAACCCTAAATCCTAAACCTATAACCCTAAATCCTAAGCTTTAAGAAACCCTAAAGAAACCCTAAAACCTATTTAAAACCCCTACAAAACCCTAATCTCTATACCCTAAATCCTAAAACTCCATAAACCCTAAAACTAAAATACACATATAAACCCTAAACCTTAAACCCTAAACCCTAAGAAACAATTAACCTTTAAAAACCCTTAAAATCCCAAAAACTGCTAAACCTAAAAAACTTTAAGCTCTTAGCCCTATAAAACACTAATTCGTATATGTTAAACCCTAAAAAAAACACAAAACCAAACCCTAAGCCCTAAACTCTAAAACATATCAAAACCCTACAAAGCATTAACATTAAAAATCCAAAGCCCTAAACCGTTTAAGCCAAGATAAAACCCTTACTATAAAACCCTAAACATAAATATTTCTAAGACCTAAACCCTAAATCCTAACCAAAAACCCTAAATCCTAAACCTAGAACCCTAAACCCTAAACTATAAGAAACCGTTATGCCTATAAACCCTAAAAGAAACTCTAAAAACAATTTAAAACGCCTACAAATTCGTAATCTCTCAACCTTAAGTCCTTAAAATCCGTAAATCCTATAAACCCTATAAACATTAAAAAAAACCCGAAAATCCATTTTAATCACCTCAAAACCCTAATCTCTAAACCCTAAATCCTAATAATCCGTAAACCCTAAAACTAAAATACACCAATAAACCCTAAGAAACACTTAACCTTTAAAAACCCTTAAAAACCCAAAAACCGCTAATCCTTAAAAACATTAATCTTTTAACCCAATGAAACCCTAATTTGTATATGTTAAACCCTAAAAAAAACAAAAAAAAACCCTAAGCACTAAACTCTAAAACCTATAAAACACTAAAAAGCATTAACCTTAAAAACCCAAAGCCCTAAACCCTTAAAACCTAGATAAAACCTTTATTGTAAAATCGTAAACATAAAATATTTCTAAGACCTAAACCCAAAACCCTAACCTGAAACCCTAAATCCTAAACCTAAAACCCTAAACCCTAAATTATAAGAAACCGTAAAACCTATAAACCCTAAAAGAAACTCTAAAAACAATTTAAAAAGCCTACAAAACCGTCATCTCTAAACCCTTAGTCCTAAAAATCCGTAGACCATAAACCTAAAATTAACTAAGAAACCCTAAGCCCTAAACCCTAAACACTAAGAAACAATTAACCCTTAAAAACCTTAAAAACCTAAAAAACCCAAAAAACCGCTAAACCTAAAAAACTCTAATAGATAAACCCTATAAATCCCTAAATCGTATATGCTAAACCCTAAAAATACACATCAAAAAAATTCTAAGCCCTAAACTAAAAAACCTATAAAACCCTAAAAAGCTTTAAACTAAAAATCCAAAGCACTAAAATCTAAAAACCTTGATGAAACCCTTAACCCAAAACCCATAACCCAAAAAAAAAAACCCTCCGGAAATCATAAATCCTAAATATAAAGCCCTAAGAAACCCTCAACCCTTATCCTTAGGAAACCCTATAACCTATAAACCCTAAAATCGACCATAAAATCCCTAAATACTATTTTAAACCCCTACAAAACCCAAAGCTCTAAACTCTAAATTCTAAAAATATTTAAACCGTAAACCATAGCTAAAAAACAAAACCCTAAGCCCAAAATCATAAACTCTAAAAAACCCTAAGAAATACTTAACCCTAAAAAACTCAAGAACCCTTAAATCTAAAAAATTCTAAGCTCTAAACCTTATAAATCCCTAAATTGTATATGTTAAACCGTAAAAACACAAAAAAACCTTAGGCATAAACCCTAAACCTATAAAATCCTAAAAAGCATTAACCTACCCAGAGCCCTAAACCGTAAAAACCTAGATAAAAATCTTAACCTAAAACCCTAAACCTACAAAAACACTAATCCTTAAACCCTAACCCTAACCTAAAAGCCTAAATCTTAAACCTATAACCCAAAATTCTAAACTTTAAGAAACCCCAAATCGTATAAACCCTAAAGAAACCCTTAAACCCATTTAAAACCTCTAAAAAACCCTAATCTCAAAACCCTAAATCCTAAAAATCTGTAAACCCTAAAACTAAAATACACAAATAAACCCTATGACTTAAACCCTAAACTCTAAGAAACACTTAACCTTTAAAACCCAAAAACCGCTAACACTAATAACTTTAAGCTCTTAACCCTATGACACCCTAATTCATATATGTTAAACCCTAAAAGACACAAAATAAAACCCTAAACTCTAAAACCTATAAAACCTAAAAAGCATTAACATTAAAAATCCAAAGTCCTAAACCCTTTTAACCTAGACAAAACCCATACTGTAAAACCCTAAAGATAAAATATTTCTAAGACCTAAACCCTAAACCCTAACCTAAAACACTAAATCCTATAAACCCTAAAAAGAAACTCTAATAACAATTTAAAATACCTACAAAACCGTAATCTCTAAACCCTAAGTCCTAAAAATCCGTAGACCATAAAACTAAAGTACACAAATAAACCCTAAGCCCTACTCCCTAAACAGTACGAAACATTTAACCCAATAAAGCTAAAAAACCCAAAAACCCCTAAACCTAAAAAACAGTAATATATAAACCCTATAAATCCCTAAATCGTTTATGCTAAACACTAAAAAATACACATAAAAAAAATTCTAAGCCCTAAACTCTAAAACCTATAAAACACTAAAAAAAATTAAACTAAAAATCCAAAGCCCTAAACCCTAAAAACCTAGACAAAACCTTAACCCAAAACCCATAACCTAAAAAAAACCTCTGAAAACACTAAATCCTAAACCTAAAGCCCTAAGAAACCCTAAACCCTTAACCTTAGGAAACCCTAAATCCTATAAACCTTAAAATCGACCCTAAAAACTCTAAATACCATTTAAAACCCCTACAACACCCAAAGGTCTAAACTCTAATTTCTAAAAATATGTAAACCGTAAACCATAGGTACACAACAAAACCCTAAGCCCAAAACCCTAAACTCTAAAAACCCTAAGAAGCACATAACCCTAAAAAACTTAAGAACCCCTAAATATAAAAAAACTCTAAGCACTAAGCCCTATAAATCCCTAAATAGTATATGTTAAACCCTAAAAACACAAAAAAAACCATAGCCCTAAATCCTAAACCTATAAAATCCTAAAAAACATTAACCTACCCAAAGCCCAAAACCGTAAACACCTAGATAAAAACCTTAACCTAAAACCCTAAACCTACAAAAACACTAATCCCTAAACCCTAAACCCTAACCTAAAACCCTATATCCTAAACCTATAACCTAAATCATAAACTTTAATAAACCCTAAATCCTATAAACCCTAAAGAAACCCTAAAACGCATTTAAAACCCCTACAAAACCCTAATCTCTAAACCCTAAATCCTAACAATCCGTAAACCCTAAAACTAAAAAATAGAAATAAACACTAAGCCTTCCACCCTAAATCCTAAGAAACACTTAACCTTTAAAACCCCAAAAACTGCTAAACCTAAAAAACTTTAAGCTCTTAACCCTACGAAACATTATTCGTATATGTTAAACCCTAAAAAACACAATACAAAACCCTAAGCCCTAAACTCTAAAACCTATAAAACCCTAAAAAGCATTAACATTAAAGATCCAAAGCCCTAAACCCTTTAAACCTAGATAAAACCCTTACTCTAAAACCCTAAACATAAAATATTTCTAAGACCTAAACTTTAAACCCTAACCTAAAACCCTAAATCCTAAACCTAAACCCCTAAACCCTAAACTATAAGAAATCGTAAAGCCTATAAACACTAAAAGAAACTCTAAAAACAATTTAAAACCCCTACAAAACCGTAATCTCTAAACTCTAAGTCCTAAAAATCCGTAGACCATAAAACAAAAATACACAAATAAACCCTAAGCCCTAAACCCTAAACCCTAAGAAACACTTAACCCTTAAAAACTTAAAAAAAACCACTAAACCTAAAAAACTCTAATATATAAACCCTATAATGCCCTAAATCATTTGTGCTAAACCCTAAAAATACACATAAAAAAAATTCTAAGCCCTAAACTATAAAACCTATAAACCACTAAAAAGAATTAAACTATAAATCTAAAGCCCTAAACCCTAAAAACCTAGATAAAACCCTCAACCCAAAACCCATAACTTAAAAAAAAAACCTTCGAAAACCCTAAATCCTAAACCTAAAGCCCTAAGAAACCCTAAACCCTTAACCTTAGAAAACCCTAAATCCTATAAACCAAAAAATCGACCCTAAAAACCCTAAATACCATTTAAAACCCCTACAAAACCAAAAGCTCTAGACTCTAAATTCTAAAAATTTGTAAACCGTAAACAATAGCTACACAACAAAACCCTAAGCCCAAAACCCTAAATTCTAAAAACCCTAAGAAACACTAAACCCTAAAAAACTCAAGAATCCCTAAATCTAAAAAACTCTAAGCTCCAAACCCTATAAAGCCCTAAATCATATATGTTAAACCTAAAAACACAAAAAAACCTTAGCCCTAAACCCTAAACCTATAAAATCCGAAAAATCATTAACCTACCCAGATCCCTAAACAGTAAAAACCTAGATAAAAACCTTAACCTAAAACCCGAAACCTATCAAAACACTAATACCTAAACCCTAAAACCCTAAATCCTAAACCTATAACCCTAAATCCTAAACTTTAAGAAACCCTAAATCCTATAAACCCCAAAGAAACCCAAATACCCATTTAAAACCCATACAAAACCCTAAATCCTAACAATCCGCAAAACCTAAAACTAAAATACACAAATAAACACTAAGCCTTAAACCCTAAACCCTAAGAAACACTTAACCTTTAAAAGCCCAAAAACCGCTAAACCTAAAAAACTTTATGCTCTTAACCCTATGAAACCCTAATTCGTATATGTTAAACCCTAAAAAAATAAGAAATAAAGCCCGAAGCCCTAAACTCTAAAACCTATAAAACCAATAACATTAAAAATTCAAAGTCCTAAACCCTTTAAACCTAGATAAAACGCTTACTGTAAAACCCTAAACATAAAATATTTCAAAGCCCTAAACCCTGAATCCTATCCTAAAACCGTAAATCCTAAACCTAAATCCCTAAACCCTAAACTATAAGAAACCGTAAATCCTATAAACCCTAAAAGAAACTCTAAAAACAATTTAAAACGCCTACAAAACCGTAATCTCTAAACCCTAAGTCCTAAAAGTCCGTAGACCATAAAACTAAAATACACCAATAAATCCTAAGCTCTAAACCCTAAACACTAAGAAACACTTAACCCTTAAAAACCTTAAAAAAACCACTAAACCTAAAAACTCTAATATATGAACCCTATAATGCCCTAAATCGTTAATGCTAAACCCTAAAAATACACATAAAAAAAATTCTAAGCCCTAAACTCTAAAACCTATGAAACACTAAAAAGGATTAAACTAAAAATCCAAAGCCCTAAACCCTAAAAACCTAGATAAAACCCTTAACCCAAAACCCATAACCTAAAAAAAAACCTCGAAAATCGTAAATCCTAAACCTAAAGCCCTAACAAACCCTAAACCCTTAACCTTAGGAAACCTTAAATCCTATAAACCATAAAATCGACCCTAAAAACCCTAAATACCATTTAAAACCCCTACAAAACCCAAAGCTCTAAACTCCAAATTCTAAAAATATATAAACCTAAACCATAGCTACACAACAAAACCCTAAGCCCAAATCCCTAAACTCTTATAAACCCTAAGAAACACATAACCCTAAAAAACTCAAGAACCCCTAAATCTAAAAAACTCTAAGCTCCAAACCCTATAAATCCCTAAATTGTATATGTTAAACCCAAAAAACACAAAAAAAAACTTAGCCCTAAACCCTAAACCTATAAAATCCACTACAAGAAATATGATTTATAGTGACAACCTTTTGTGGCGACTCATTTAGTTGCTGCTTAATAAGTGTTTTTAGTGGCAACCCAAAAGAATTGCTCCAAAAGATGATAGTTTTGGTGGCAAACTCATTAGTCGCCACAGAAACTAATAATTAGTGGCGTCTATTTTTAAGTCGTCACTAATATAGGGAACTTTTTTTTAGTAATATACATCTGAATTTTTGATAGTGGCGACGAAGAAAAGGCTAACTACACCATGTGAAATTTTCATAGAAAATTAAGGAAAATTATAATAGAATCTCTTGCTGGTGAAATTATAAGTAGTAGGAAGTCCTATGATTCCCAATGTGTGTAAAATCAGGATCATGTATGGATTTGCAATACGTTTAGGAAATATTTATGAGTTCATTAAGTTAGTTTTCGCCTACTTCTGTTTATATGCAATCCCTAGTAAATTATTTATGTATTCACTGATCGTTCTTATGATTTTGTAATTTTTCCTCTTCTAGATCTTTACCATCAAGATGAAGTTATTGCTTATGAAAATCAAATTATGGTAGGTACAATTAAAGCTCAATTATTTTGCATTGACAATATGCACTGATTATTTGGTTCTAGTAGTTGTGTAAGATTTAAAGAAAAGGAATTGAACTCTTTCCATTTTATTGTTTAACCACACTGTCTTCTTTGTTTTGATCTCTTAATGCAATCATTTTTACTTTCTTAAATGTGTTTTGCTTTCTTTTACTCTAATATTCCAATGGTCACCTCTTTTCTTATTAGATTATAATAATGGTTATATATTTGATTGTTTTCCTAACAGGGATAATGTTGTTAAACAATTGCAAATGAGGTCGATCAAGAACGTATTTGAAGGCAATATACGTTTTGCTTGTGTATGGTCATATCATATGATGTAAAATAAAATATTGTGTAGGAGTATATATTTAATTGACTTGTTAGTGACTGAACAATTTAAGATATTGGAGTTGAAAAGTATTTTTGTCCTATCTGTAATAATATTGAGGTTATGAAATTAATTAAAATCTATTAGCCTTTTTAAAAAAAATTGAAATTAGCTTTCTGTGGTGACTTTTTTGCTACGGGTAAAAGTTAGTAGCTACAGCAGCAACGCATATTGCTACTGAAGGAATGATTTTTTGTGGCAACTACAGTCGTCACTAAACAAAGGGGTTATTGCAGCGACAACTATTGCTGCTAAATATAATGTTTTTTGTGGCAAGAAAGTTCGCCGCTAAAAGATAGTTTTGCAGTGGCGACCTGAAACCTTTTAATGACCATATCCATTAATTGTTTTTGGCAACAAAAGTCGCCACAAATGTGCTGTTTTAGTAGCAACTCTCCATGGTCGTCACAAATAACACTTAGTTATGGAAGTAATTGCTACGGCGCAAGTGTCGCCACAAAAACCCTTTAGCAGCGACTTTCTAGGTTTCTGTCGTGACATATGTCGCCACTAAAAATGTAGTTCTTGTAGTGATCGTAAAAAGCATTAGCCTACCCAGAGCCCTAAACCGTAAAAACCTAGATAAAAACCTAACCAAAATCCCTAAACTTAGAAAAACACTAATCCCTAAACTCTAAAACCCTAAATCCTAAACCTATAACCCTAAATCCTAAAACTTTAAGAAACACTAAATCCTATAATCCCTAAAGAAACCCTAAAACCCTTTAAAACCCATACAAAACCCTAATCTGTAAACCGAAAATCTAAAAATTCGTAAACTCTAAAACTAAAATACAAAAATAAACACAAAGCCTTAAACCCTAAACCCTAAGAAACATTTAACCTTTAAAAATCAAAACCCGCTAAACCTAAAAAACTTTAAGCTCTTAACCCAATGAAACCCTAATCGTATATGTTAAACCCTAAAAATACACAAAATAAAATCATAAGCCCTAAACTCTAAAACTATAAACCCTAAAAAGAATTAACATTAAGAATCCAAAGCCCTAAACACTTTAACCTAGATAAAACCTTATTGTAAACCCTAAACATAAAATATTTCTAAGACCTAAACCCTAAAACCTGACCTAAAACCCTAAATCCTAAACCTAAAACCCTATACCCTAAACTATAAGAAACCGTAAAGCCTATAAACCCTAAAAGAAACTCTAAAAACAATTTAAAACGCCTACGAAACGGTAATCTCTAAACCCTAAGTCCTAAAAATCCGTAGACGATAAAACTAAAATACACAAATAAACCCTAAGCCCTAAACCCTAAACACTAAGAAAGACTTAACCCTTAAAAACTCAAAAACGGCTAAACCTAAACAACTCTAATATAAAAAACCCTATAAAGCCCTAAATCGTATATGCTAAACCCTAAAAATACACATAAAAAAAATTCTAAGCCCTAAACTCTAAAACCTATATAACCCTAAAAATAATTAAACTAAAAATCCAAAGCCCTAAACCCTAAAAACCTTGATAAAACGCTTAACCCAAAACCCATAACCTAAAAAAAACCCTCCAAAACACTAAATCCTAAACCTAATGCCCTAAGAAACCGTAAACCCTTAACCTTAAGAAACCCTAAATCCTATAAACCCTAAAATCAACCCTAAAAACCCTAAATACCATTTAAAACCCCTACAAAACCCAAAGCTCTAAACTCTAAATTCTAAAAAATCTGTAAACCGTAAATCATAGCTACACAACAACACCCTACGCCCAAAACCCTAAATTTTAAAAAACCCTAAGAAATACTTAACCCTAAAAACTCAAGAACCCCTAAATCTAAAAAAATTCTAAGCTCTAAACCCATAAAGCCGTAAATAGTATTTTAAACCCTAAAAACACAAAAAAAAACCTTAGCCCTAAACCCTAAACCTATAAAATCCAAAAAAACATTAACCTACCCAGAGCCCTAAACCGTAAAAACGTAGATAAAAACCTTAACATAAAACCCTAAACCTACAAAAATACTAATCCCTAAACCCTAAATCCTCAACTTTAAAAAACCTTAAATCCTATAAGCCCTAAAACCCCTTTAAGACCCCTACAAAACCCTAATCTCTAAACCCTAAATCCTAAAAATCCGTAAACCCTAAAACTAAAATACACAAATAAACTCTAAACCGTAAGAAACTCTTAACTTTTATAAACCCTTAAAAACCCAAAAACCGCTAAACCTAAAAAACTTTAAGTTCTTAACTATGAAACCCTAATTCGTATATATTAAACCCTAAAAAACACAAAATAAAACCCTAAGCCCAAAACTCTAAAACCTATAAAATCAAGCATTAACCTTAAAAATCCAAAGCCCTAAACCCTTAAAAAATGGATAAAACCCTTACTATAAAACCTTAAAAATAAAATATTTCTAAGACCTAAACCTAAAACCCTAAATCCTAAACCTAAAACCCTAAACCCTAAACTATAAGAAACCGTAAAGCCTATAAACCATAAAAGAAACTATAAAAACAATTTAAAACGCCTAAGAAGCCGTAATCTCTAAACCCTAAGTCCTAAAAATTCGTAGACGATAAAACTAAATACACAAATAAACCCTAAGCCCTAAACCCTAAACACAAAGAAAGACATAAGCCTTAAAAACCTTAAAAACCCAAAAACCTCTAAACCTAAAAAAGTCTACTATATAAAACCTATAAAGCCCTAAATCGTATATGCTAAACCCTAAAAATACACATAAAAAAATTCTAAGCCCTAAAATCTAAAACCTATAAAACCCTAAAAATCATTAAACTAAAAATCCAAAGCCTTAAACCCTAAAAACCTTGATAAAACCCTTAACCCAAAACCCATAACCTAAAAAAAACCCTCCGAAAACCCTAAATCCTAAACCTAAAGTCCTAAGAAACCCTAAACCCTTAACCTTAGGAAACCCTAAATCCTATAAACCCTAAAATCGACCCTAAAAACCCTAAATACCATTTAAAATCCCTACAAAACTCAAAGCTTTAAACTCTAAATTCTAAAAATCAGTAAACCGTAAAACATAGCTACACAACCAAAACCCTAAACTCTAAAAAACCTTAAGAAACACTTAACCCTAAAAAACTCAAGAACCCCTATATCTAAAAAACTATAAGCTCTAAACCCTATAAAGCCGTAAATCGTATATATTAAACCCCAAAAACACAAAAAAAACCATAGCCCTAAACCCTAAACCTAAAAAATCCTAAAAAACATTAACCTACCCAGAGCCCTAAACCATAAAAACCTAGATAAAAACCTTAACCTAAAACCCTAAATCTACAAAAACACTAATCCTTAAACCCTAAACCCTAACCTAAACCCTAAATCCTAAACCTATAACCCTAAATCCTAAACTTTAAGAAACCCTAAATCCTATAAACCGTAAAGAAACCCTAAAACCCATTTGAAACCCCTACAAAACCCTAATCTCTAAACCCTAAATCCTAAAAATCCGTAAATACTAAAACTAAAATACACAAATAAACCCTAAGAAACACTTAACCTTTAAAACCCAAAAACTATAAAACCTAAAAAACTTTAAGCTCTTAACCCTATGAAACCCTAATTCGTATGTGTTAAACCCTAAAAAACACAAAATAAAACCCTAAGCCCTAATCTCTAAAGCCTATAAAACTCTAAAAAGCATTAACATTAAAAATCCAAAGCCCTAAACCCTTTAAACCTAGATTAAACCCTTACTATAAAACCATAAACATAAATATTTCTCTAAACCCTAAACCCTAAACCCTAAATCCTAAACATAAAGCACCAAACCCTAAACTATAACAAACCGTAAAGCCTATAAACCCTTAAAGAAACTCTAAAAACAATTTAAAACGCCTTCGAAACCATAATCTCTAAACCCAGAGTCCTAAAAATCCGTAGACCATAAAACTAAAATACACAAATAAACCCTAAGCCCTTAACCCTAAACACTAAGAATGACTTCACCCTTAAAAACCTTAAAAACCCAAAAACCGCTAAACCTAAAAAACTCTAACATATAAACCCTAAAGCCCTAAATCGTATATGCTAAACCCTAAAAATACACATAAAAAAATTCTAAGCCCTAAACTCTAAAACCTATAAAATCCTATAAATTATTAAACAAAAAATCCAATACCATAAACCCTAAAAACCTTGATAAAACCCTTAACTCAAAACCCATAACCTAAAAAAAAACGCTACAAAATCCCTAACTCCTAATCGTAAAGCCCTAAGAAACCCTAAACCCTTAACCTTAGGAAACCATAAATCCTATAAACCCTAAAATCAACCCTTAAATACCATTTAAAATCCCTACAAAACCCAAAGCTCTAAACTCTAAATTCTAAAAATCAGTAAACCGTAAACCATAGCTACACAACAAAACCCTAAGCCCAAATCCCTAAATTATAAAAAACCCTAAGAAACATTTAACCCTAAAAAACTCAAGAACCCCTAAATCTAAACAAACTCTAAGCTCTAAACCCTATAAAGCCGTAACCCTAATAAACTCAAAAAAAACCTTAGCCCTAAACCTAAACCTATAAAATCCTAAAAAACATTAACCTACCCAGAGCCCTAAACCTAAAAACCTTGATAAAAATCCTTAACCTAAAACCCTAAACCTAAAAAAACACTAATCCTAAACCTAAAACTAAACCTAAACCTAAACCCTAAATCCTAAACTTAAACCCTAAATCCTAAAGCTAAAAAACCCTAAAACCTATTTAAAACCCCTACAAAACCCTAATCTATACCCTAAATCCTAAAAATCCATAAACCCTAAAACTAAAATACACTATAAACCCTAAGCCTTAAACCCTAAACCCTAAGAAACACTTAACCTTTAAAAACCCTTAAAATCCCAAAAACTGCTAAACCTAAAAAACTTTAAGCTCTTAGCCCTATAAAACCCTAATTCGTATATGTTAAACCCTAAAAAAACACAAAACCAAACCCTAAGCCCTAAACTCTAAAACATATAAAACCCTAAAAAGCATTAACATTAAAAATCCAAAGCCCTAAACCGTTTAAACCAAGATAAAACCCTTACTATAAAACCCTAAACATAAAATATTTCTAAGACCTAAACCCTAAATCCTAACCTAAAACCCTAAATCCTAAACCTAGAACCCTAAACCCTAAACTATAGGAAACCGTTAAGCCTATAAACCCTAAAAGAAACTCTAAAAACAATTTAAAACGCCTACAAAATCGTAATCTCTAAACCCTAAGTCCTAAAAATCCGTAAATCCTATACCCTATAAACATTAAAAAAACCCGAAAATCCATTTTAATCACCTTCAAAACCCTAATCTCTAAACCCTAAATCCTAATAATCCGTAAACCCTAAAACTAAAATACACCAATAAACCCTAAGAAACACTTAACCTTTAAAAATCCTTAAAAACCCAAAAACCGCTAATCCTTAAAAACATTAATCTTTTAACCCAATGAAACCCTAATTTGTATATGTTAAACCCTAAAAAAAACAAAAAAAAACCCTAAGCACTAAACTCTAAAACCTATAAAACACTAAAAAGCATTAACCTTAAAAACCCAAAGCCCTAAACCCTTAAAACCTAGATAAAACCTTTACTGTAAAATCGTAAACATAAAATATTTCTAAGACCTAAACCCAAAACCCTAACCTAAAACCCTAAATCCTAAACCTAAAACCCTAAACCCTAAATTATAAGAAACCGTAAAACCTATAAACCCTAAAAGAAACTCTAAAAACAATTTAAAAAGCCTACAAAACCGTCATCTCTAAACCCTTAGTCCTAAAAATCCGTAGACCATAAACCTAAAATTAACTAAGAAACCCTAAGCCCTAAACCCTAAACACTAAGAAACACTTAACCCTTAAAAACCTAAAAAACCCAAAAAACCGCTAAACCTAAAAAACTCTAATAGATAAACCCTATAAATCCCTAAATCGTATATGCTAAACCCTAAAAATACACATCAAAAAAATTCTAAGCCCTAAACTAAAAACCTATAAAACCCTAAAAAGCTTTAAACTAAAAATCCAAAGCACTAAAACCTAAAAACCTTGATGAAACCCTTAACCCAAAACCCATAACCCAAAAAAAAACCCTCCGGAAACCCTAAATCCTAAACATAAAGCCCTAAGAAACCCTCAACCCTTATCCTTAGGAAACCCTATATCCTATAAACCCTAAAATCGACCATAAAATCCCTAAATACTATTTTAAACCCCTACAAAACCCAAAGCTCTAAACTCTAAATTCTAAAAATATTTAAACCGTAAACCATAGCTAAAAAACAAAACCCTAAGCCCAAAACCATAAACTCTAAAAAACCCTAAGAAACACTTAACCCTAAAAAAATTCAAGAACCCTTAAATCTAAAAAATTCTAAGCTCTAAACCTTATAAATCCCTAAATTGTATATGTTAAACCGTAAAAACACAAAAAAACCTTAGGCATAAACCCTAAACCTATAAAATCCTAAAAAGCATTAACCTACCCAGAGCCCTAAACCGTAAAAACCTAGATAAAAACCTTAACCTAAAACCCTAAACTACAAAACACTAATCCTTAAACCTAAACCCTAACCTAAAACCCTAAATCCTAAACCTATAACCCAAAATCCTAAACTTTAAGAAACCCCAAATCGTATAAACCCTAAAGAACCTAAACCCATTAAACCTCTAAAAAACCCTAATCTCAAAACCCTAAATCCAAAAATCTGTAAACCTAAAACTAAAATACACAAATAAACCCTATGACTTAAACCTAAACTCTAAGAAAACACTTAACCTTTAAAAAGCCCAAAAACCGCTAACCTAATAACTTTAAGCTCTTAACCCTATGACACCCTAATTCATATATGTTAAACCCTAAAAGACACAAAATAAAACCCTAAACTCTAAAACCTACAAAACCCTAAAAAGCATTAACATTAAAAATCCAAAGTCCTAAACCCTTTAAACCTAGACAAAACCCTTACTGTAAAACCCTAAAGATAAAAATATTTCTAAGACCTAAACCCTAAACACTAAGAAAGACTTAACCCTTAAAAACCTTAAAAACTCAAAAACGGCTAAACCTAAACAACTCTAATATAAAAACCCTATAAAGCCCTAAATCGTATATGCTAAACCCTAAAAATACACATAAAAAAAATTCTAAGCCCTAAACTCTAAAACCTATATAACCCTAAAAATAATTAAACTAAAAATCCAAAGCCCTAAACCCTAAAAACCTTGATAAAACGCTTAACCCAAAACCCATAACCTAAAAAAAACCCTCCAAAACACTAAATCCTAAACCTAATGCCCTAAGAAACCGTAAACCCTTAACCTTAAGAAACCCTAAATCCTATAAACCCTAAAATCAACCCTAAAAACCCTAAATACCATTTAAAACCCCTACAAAACCCAAAGCTCTAAACTCTAAATTCTAAAAAATCTGTAAACCGTAAATCATAGCTACACAACAACACCCTACGCCCAAAACCCTAAATTTTAAAAAACCCTAAGAAATACTTAACCCTAAAAAACTCAAGAACCCCTAAATCTAAAAAAATTCTAAGCTCTAAACCCCATAAAGCCGTAAATAGTATTTTTAAACCCAAAAAAAAAAAAAAAAACCTTAGCCCTAAACCCTAAACCTATAAAATCCTAAAAAACATTAACCTACCAGAGCCCTAAACCGTAAAAACGTAGATAAAACCTTAACATAAAACCCTAAACCTACAAAAATACTAATCCCTAAACCCTAAATCCTCAACTTTAAAAAACCTTAAATCCTATAAGCCCTAAAACCCCTTTAAGACCCCTACAAAACCCTAATCTCTAAACCCTAAATCCTAAAAATCCGTAAACCCTAAAACTAAAATACACAAATAAACTCTAAACCGTAAGAAACTCTTAACTTTTATAAACCCTTAAAAACCCAAAAACCGCTAAACCTAAAAAACTTTAAGTTCTTAACTATGAAACCCTAATTCGTATATATTAAACCCTAAAAAACACAAAATAAAACCCTAAGCCCAAAACTCTAAAACCTATAAAATCAAGCATTAACCTTAAAAATCCAAAGCCCTAAACCCTTAAAAATGGATAAAACCCTTACTATAAAACCTTAAAAATAAAATATTTCTAAGACCTAAACCTAAAACCCTAAATCCTAAACCTAAAACCCTAAACCCTAAACTATAAGAAACCGTAAAGCCTATAAACCATAAAAGAAACTATAAAAACAATTTAAAACGCCTAAGAAGCCGTAATCTCTAAACCCTAAGTCCAAAAATTCGTAGACGATAAAACTAAAATACACAAATAAACCCTAAGCCCTAAACCCTAAACACAAAGAAAGACATAAGCCTTAAAAAACCTTAAAAACCCAAAAACCTCTAAACCTAAAAAAGTCTACTATATAAAACCTATAAAGCCCTAAATCGTATATGCTAAACCCTAAAAATACACAAAAAAAATTCTAAGCCCTAAAATCTAAAACCTATAAAACCCTAAAAATCATTAAACTAAAAATCCAAAGCCTTAAACCCTAAAAACCTTGATAAAACCCTTAACCCAAAACCCATAACCTAAAAAAAACCCTCCAAAACCCTAAATCCTAAACCTAAAGTCCTAAGAAACCCTAAACCCTTAACCTTAGGAAACCCTAAATCCTATAAACCCTAAAATCGACCCTAAAACCCTAAATACCATTTAAAATCCCTACAAAACTCAAAGCTTTAAATCTAAATTCTAAAATCAGTAAACCGTAAAACATAGCTACACAACCAAAACCCTAAACTCTAAAAAACCTTAAGAAACACTTAACCCTAAAAAACTCAAGAACCCCTATATCTAAAAACTATAAGCTCTAAACCCTATAAAGCCGTAAATCGTATATATTAAACCCCAAAAACACAAAAAAAAACCATAGCCCTAAACCTAAACCTAAAAAATGCTAAAAAACATTAACCTACCCAGCCCTAAACCATAAAAACCTAGATAAAAACCTTAACCAAAACCCTAAATCTACAAAACTAATCCTTAAACCCTAAACCCAAACATTAACCTACCCAGAGCCCTAAACCATAAAAACCTAGATAAAAACCTTAACCTAAACCTAAATCTACAAAAACACTAATCCTTAAACCCTAAACCCTAACCTAAACCCTAAATCCTAAACCTATAACCCTAAATCCTAAATCCTATAAACCGTA
>NW_026019700.1:0-5099 GCF_900185275.1 Solanum verrucosum
TTGGATCCTCGTATTTTTTTTTCGAGATCTATTTGAAAAACTCATCCGCTTCAACTGAATATCTTTTTTTATTTTTTCATCATATTTCTACTATTCAAAGAATGAGTAAAAGGCGTTTTTGGGAAAATAGACCCGCGCAAACCGCGTCACGGTGGTTTGGCTGCGTAGATATCGAATAAATACGCAGGTTCAACAAAAATATCGCATCAAACGAACGTCCGAGGATCCAGTTATGGCCGTTTGAATTTCCTTTTTCCTTTCTCATCTTATTTCTACTATTCAAAGAATGAGTAGAATGCGTTTTTTGAGAAATCGGCTCTCTCAAACCACCTTACGGTAGTTTGGTTGGGTAGATATCAAAAAAATACGCGGGTTCAAAAAAAGCATCGCCTGAAACGGACGTCCGAGGACCGAGTTATGGCCGTTTGAAATTTCCCAAATCCACAGCTACCTTCAATTTTTAAGACGCTGAATTTTCAGATGATCGTAACTTTTGAGTCGAACGTCCGTTTGACGCAATCTTTTTTTTGGATCCTCGTATTTTTTCGAGATCTATTTGAAAAACTCATCCGCTTCAACTGAATATCTTTTTTTATTTTTTCATCATATTTCTACTATTCAAAGAATGAGTAAAAGGCGTTTTTGGGAAAATAGACCCGCGCAAACCGCGTCACGGTGGTTTGGCTGCGTAGATATCGAATAAATACGCAGGTTCAACAAAAATATCGCATCAAACGGACGTCCGAGGATCGAGTTATGGCCGTTTGAATTTCCTTTTTCCTTTCTCATCTTATTTCTACTATTCAAAGAATGAGTAGAATGCGTTTTTTGAGAAATCGGCTCTCTCAAACCACCTCACGGTAGTTTGGTTGCGTAGATATCGAAAAAATAGCGGGTTCAAAAAAAAAATCGCCTGAAACGGACGTCCGAAGCCCGAGTTATGGCCGTTTGAAATTTCCCAAATCCACAGCTACTTTCAATTTTTAAGACGCTGAATTTTCAGATGATCGTAACTTTTGACTCGAACGTCCGTTTGACGCAATCTTTTTTTTGGATCCTCGTATTTTTTCGAGATCTATTTGAAAAACTCATCCGCTTCAACTGAATATCTTTTTTTATTTTTTCATCATATTTCTACTATTCAAAGAATGAGTAAAAGGCGTTTTTGGGAAAATAGACCCGCGCAAACCGCGTCACGGTGGTTTGGCTGCGTAGATATCGAATAAATACGCAGGTTCAACAAAAATATCGCATCAAACGAACGTCCGAGGATCCAGTTATGGCCGTTTGAATTTCCTTTTTCCTTTCTCATCTTATTTCTACTATTCAAAGAATGAGTAGAATGCGTTTTTTGAGAAATCGGCTCTCTCAAACCACCTTACGGTAGTTTGGTTGGGTAGATATCAAAAAAATACGCGGGTTCAAAAAAAGCATCGCCTGAAACGGACGTCCGAGGACCGAGTTATGGCCGTTTGAAATTTCCCAAATCCACAGCTACCTTCAATTTTTAAGACGCTGAATTTTCAGATGATCGTAACTTTTGAGTCGAACGTCCGTTTGACGCAATCTTTTTTTTGGATCCTCGTATTTTTTCGAGATCTATTTGAAAAACTCATCCGCTTCAACTGAATATCTTTTTTTATTTTTTCATCATATTTCTACTATTCAAAGAATGAGTAAAAGGCGTTTTTGGGAAAATAGACCCGCGCAAACCGCGTCACGGTGGTTTGGCTGCGTAGATATCGAATAAATACGCAGGTTCAACAAAAATATCGCATCAAACGGACGTCCGAGGATCGAGTTATGGCCGTTTGAATTTCCTTTTTCCTTTCTCATCTTATTTCTACTATTCAAAGAATGAGTAGAATGCGTTTTTTGAGAAATCGGCTCGCTCAAACCACCTACGGTAGTTTGGTTCGTAGATATCGAAAAAATACGCGGGTTCAAAAAAAAATCGCCTGAAACGGACGTCCGAAGCCCGAGTTATGGCCGTTTGAAATTTCCCAAATCCACAGCTACTTTCAATTTTTAAGACGCTGAATTTTCAGATGATCGTAACTTTTGACTCGAACGTCCGTTTGACGCAATCTTTTTTTTGGATCCTCGTATTTTTTCGAGATCTATTTGAAAAACTCATCCGCTTCAACTGAATATCTTTTTTTATTTTTTCATCATATTTCTACTATTCAAAGAATGAGTAAAAGGCGTTTTTGGGAAAATAGACCCGCGCAAACCGCGTCACGGTGGTTTGGCTGCGTAGATATCGAATAAATACGCAGGTTCAACAAAAATATCGCATCAAACGGACGTCCGAGGATCCAGTTATGGCCGTTTGAATTTCCTTTTTCCTTTCTCATCTTATTTCTACTATTCAAAGAATGAGTAGAATGCGTTTTTTGAGAAATCGGCTCTCTCAAACCACCTTACGGTAGTTTGGTTGGGTAGATATCAAAAAAATACGCGGGTTCAAAAAAAGCATCGCCTGAAACGGACGTCCGAGGACCGAGTTATGGCCGTTTGAAATTTCCCAAATCCACAGCTACCTTCAATTTTTAAGACGCTGAATTTTCAGATGATCGTAACTTTTGAGTCGAACGTCCGTTTGACGCAATCTTTTTTTTGGATCCTCGTATTTTTTCGAGATCTATTTGAAAAACTCATCCGCTTCAACTGAATATCTTTTTTTATTTTTTCATCATATTTCTACTATTCAAAGAATGAGTAAAAGGCGTTTTTGGGAAAATAGACCCGCGCAAACCGCGTCACGGTGGTTTGGCTGCGTAGATATCGAATAAATACGCAGGTTCAACAAAAATATCGCATCAAACGGACGTCCGAGGATCGAGTTATGGCCGTTTGAATTTCCTTTTTCCTTTCTCATCTTATTTCTATTATTCAAAGAATGAGTAGAATGCGTTTTTTGAGAAATCGGCTCTCTCAAACCACCTCACGATAGTTTGGTTGGGTAGATATCGAAAAAATAGGCGGGTTCAAAAAGAAAATCGCCTGAAACGGACGTCCGAAGCCCGAGTTATGGCCGTTTGAAATTTCCCAAATCCACAGCTACTTTCAATTTTTAAGACGCTGAATTTTCAGATGATCGTAACTTTTGACTCGAACGTCCGTTTGACGCAATCTTTTTTTTGGATCCTCGTATTTTTTCGAGATCTATTTGAAAAACTCATCCGCTTCAACTGAATATCTTTTTTTATTTTTTCATCATATTTCTACTATTCAAAGAATGAGTAAAAGGCGTTTTTGGGAAAATAGACCCGCGCAAACCGCGTCACGGTGGTTTGGCTGCGTAGATATCGAATAAATACGCAGGTTCAACAAAAATATCGCATCAAACGAACGTCCGAGGATCCAGTTATGGCCGTTTGAATTTCCTTTTTCCTTTCTCATCTTATTTCTACTATTCAAAGAATGAGTAGAATGCGTTTTTTGAGAAATCGGCTCTCTCAAACCACCTTACGGTAGTTTGGTTGGGTAGATATCAAAAAAATACGCGGGTTCAAAAAAAAGCATCGCCTGAAACGGACGTCCGAGGACCGAGTTATGGCCGTTTGAAATTTCCCAAATCCACAGCTACCTTCAATTTTTAAGACGCTGAATTTTCAGATGATCGTAACTTTTGAGTCGAACGTCCGTTTGACGCAATCTTTTTTTTGGATCCTCGTATTTTTTCGAGATCTATTTGAAAAACTCATCCGCTTCAACTGAATATCTTTTTTTATTTTTTCATCATATTTCTACTATTCAAAGAATGAGTAAAAGGCGTTTTTGGGAAAATAGACCCGCGCAAACCGCGTCACGGTGGTTTGGCTGCGTAGATATCGAATAAATACGCAGGTTCAACAAAAATATCGCATCAAACGGACGTCCGAGGATCGAGTTATGGCCGTTTGAATTTCCTTTTTCCTTTCTCATCTTATTTCTACTATTCAAAGAATGAGTAGAATGCGTTTTTTGAGAAATCGGCTCTCTCAAACCACCTTACGGTAGTTTGGTTGGGTAGATATCAAAAAAATACGCGGGTTCAAAAAAAAGCATCGCCTGAAACGGACGTCCGAGGACCGAGTTATGGCCGTTTGAAATTTCCCAAATCCACAGCTACCTTCAATTTTTAAGACGCTGAATTTTCAGATGATCGTAACTTTTGACTCGAACGTCCGTTTGACGCAATCTTTTTTTTGGATCCTCGTATTTTTTCGAGATCTATTTGAAAAACTCATCCGCTTCAACTGAATATCTTTTTTTATTTTTTCATCATATTTCTACTATTCAAAGAATGAGTAAAAGGCGTTTTTGGGAAAATAGACCCGCGCAAACCGCGTCACGGTGGTTTGGCTGCGTAGATATCGAATAAATACGCAGGTTCAACAAAAATATCGCATCAAACGGACGTCCGAGGATCGAGTTATGGCCGTTTGAATTTCCTTTTTCCTTTCTCATCTTATTTCTACTATTCAAAGAATGAGTAGAATGCGTTTTTTGAGAAATCGGCTCTCTCAAACCACCTCACGATAGTTTGGTTGCGTAGATATCGAAAAAATACGCGGGTTCAAAAGAAAATCGCCTGAAACGGACGTCCGAAGCCCGAGTTATGGCCGTTTTGAAATTTCCCAAATCCACAGCTACTTTCAATTTTTAAGACGCTGAATTTTCAGATGATCGTAACTTTTGACTCGAACGTCCGTTTGACGCAATCTTTTTTTTGGATCCTCGTATTTTTTTCGAGATCTATTTGAAAAACTCATCCGCTTCAACTGAATATCTTTTTTTATTTTTTCATCATATTTCTACTATTCAAAGAATGAGTAAAAGGCGTTTTTGGGAAAATAGACCCGCGCAAACCGCGTCACGGTGGTTTGGCTGCGTAGATATCGAATAAATACGCAGGTTCAACAAAAACATCGCCTGAAACGGACGTCCGAGGCGAGTTATGGCCGTTTGAAATTTCCCAAATCCACAGCTACCTTCAATTTTTAAGACGCTGAATTTTCAGATGATCGTAACTTTTGAGTCGAACGTCCGTTTGACGCAATCTTTTTTTTGGATCCTCGTATTTTTTCGAGATCTATTTGAAAAACTCATCC
>NW_026019701.1:0-10533 GCF_900185275.1 Solanum verrucosum
AAACGGCAGGGTAGAGTTCATGTCCTACCAGCTTAAGGATGTAGCTCACATCTGGTTTACACAGCGGAAAGAAAATAGGGGTACGGATGCAGTTCCTATCACTTGGAAATGTTTCAGGTACCAGAACTTACCCAACTTATCAAAAGTGTGTTAAGAACCATCCAAGTATTTCACTTGCTTACTATTCTTATTATGTGTAGGTATGAACTACCTTCTAGTTATGCATTTCAGATCAAGCCTCCTAGAAAAGCTTATCCAAACAATGCAAATGACGACAATGCTAATGCAGTTCCTCCAGTTCCAGACCATAAGGTTTCGAATGTAGAGTTTCGGAACACCATTCAACTTTTGGTTCAGAGTGTGACTAACTAGAACAATAAGTCGGCCCCTATTCCTACTAACAATAATGGTGGGCAGCAGCAGCCTAGGCCCAAGACTTCGTCCGTATGAATCCACGAGAATTTTTAGGGTCACAGGATGGAGAAGACCCCAGAACTTCATTGACGAGGTCAATAAAATCTTTGGAATGATGAAAGTTACTATAAATGACAGGGTAGAGTTCACGTCCTACCCGCTTAAGGATGTAGCTCATATCTGGTTTACTGAGTGGAAAGAAAATAGGGGTACGGAAGCAGTTCCTATCACTTGGGAATGTTTCAGTTACCAGAACCTACCAAACTTGTCCAAAGTGTGTTAAGAACCATCCAGGTATTTCACTTTCTTGCTATTCTTATTGTGTGTAGGTATGATCTACCTTCTAGTTATGCATTTCAGGTCAAGCCTCGTCGTAATACTTATCCAAGGAATGCAAATGCACAAAATGCTAATGCAATTCCTCCAGTTCCAGACCATTAGGTTTCGAATGTAAAGTTTCGGAACACCATTCAACTTTTGGTTCAGAGTGTAACTAACCAGAACAATCAGTAGGCCCAAGTTGCTACTAAGAATAATGTTGGGGCAGCAGCAACCAGGGTCCAAGACTTCGTCCGTATGAATCCCCCAGAATTTCTAGGGTCGCAGGTTGGAGAACACCCTAGAACTTCATTGACGAGGTCAAGAAAATCTTTGGAATGATGAAAGTGACTATAAATAACAGGGAAGAGTTCACTTCCTTACAGCTTAAGGATGTAGCTCACATCTGGTTTACTCAGTGGAAATAAAATAGGGGTACGGATGCAGTTCCTATCACTTGGAAATGTTTTAGGTATCAGATCCTACCAAACTTGTCCAAAGTGTGTTAAGAACCATCCAAGTACTTCACTTTATTGCTATTCTTATTGTGTGTAGGTATGATCTACCTTCTGGTTATGCATTTCAAATCGAGCTTCCTCGTAAAGCGTATCCAAGGAATGCAAATTCCCACAATGCTAATGTAGTTCTTCTAGTTCCAAACCATAAGGTTTCGAATGTAGAGTTTCGGAACACCATTCAACATTTGGTTCAGAGTGTCACTAAACAGAACAATCAGTAGGCCCTAGTTGCTACTAACAATAATGTTGTGGCACCAACAGCCAGGGTCCAAGACTTCGTCCATATGAATCCACCAGAATTTCTAAGGTCGCAGGTTGGACAAGACCGCAGAACTTCATTGACGAGGTCAAGAAATTCTTTGGAATGATGAAAGTGACTATAAACGGCAGGGTAGAGTTCATGTCCTACCAGCTTAAGGATGTAGCTCACATCTGGTTTACACAGCGGAAAGAAAATAGGGGTACGGATGCAGTTCCTATCACTTGGAAATGTTTCAGGTACCAAAACTTACCCAACTTATCAAAAGTGTGTTAAGAACCATCCAAGTATTTCACTTGCTTACTATTCTTATTATGTGTAGGTATGATCTACCTTCTAGTTATGCATTTCAGATCATGCCTCCTAGAAAAGTTTATCCAAACAATGCAAATGACGACAATGCTAATGCAGTTCCTCCAGTTCCAGACTATAAGGTTTCGAATGTAGAGTTTCGGAACACCATTCAACTTTTGGTTCAGAGTGTGACTAACTAGAACAATAAGTCGGCCTCTATTCCTACTAACGATAATGGTGGAGCAGCAGCAGCCTAGGCCCAAGACTTCGTCCGTATGAATCCACGAGAATTTCTAGGGTCACAGGTTGGAGAAGACCCCAGAACTTCATTGACGAGGTCAATAAAATCTTTGGAATGATGAAAGTTACTATAAATGACAGGGTAGAGTTCACGTCGTACCAGCTTAAGGATGTAGCTCATATCTGGTTTACTCAGTGGAAAGAAAATAGGGGTACGGAAGCAGTTGCTATCACTTGGGAATGTTTCAGGTACCAGAACCTACCCAACTTGTCCAAAGTGTGTTAAGAACCGTCCAGGTATTTCACTTTCTTGCTATTCTTATTGTGTGTAGGTATGATCTGCCTTCTAGTTATGCATTTCAGGTCATGCCTCGTCGTAATACTTATCCAAGGAATGCAGATGCCCACAATGCTAATACAGTTCCTCCAGTTCTAGGCCATAAGGTTTTGAATGTAGAGTTTCGGAACACCCTTTAACATTTGGTTCAGAGTGTGACTAACCAGAACAATCAGAAAGCCCAAGATCCTTCTAACAATAATGTTGGGGCAGCAGCAGCCAGGGTCCAAGACTTGGTCCGTATGAATCCACCATAATTTCTAGGGTCACAGGTTGGAGAAGACCCAGAACTTCATTGACGAGGTGAAGAAAATCTTTGGAATGATTAAAGTAATTATTAATGACAGGGTAGAGTTCATGTCCTACCAGCTTAAGGATGTCGCTCATATCTGGTTTACTCAATGGAAAGAAAATAGGGGTACAGAAGCAGTTCCTATCACTTGCGAATGTTTCAGGTACCAGAACCTACCCAACTTGTCCAAAGTGTGTTGAGGACCATCCAGATACTTCACTTTTTTGCTATTCTTATTGTGTGTAATTATGATCTACCTTCTAGTTATGCCTTTCAGATCAAACCTCGTCGTATAGCCTATCCAAGGAATGCAAATTCCCACAATGCTAATGCAGTTTCTCCAGTTCCAAACCATAAGGTTTCGAATGTAAAGTTTCGGAACACCATTCAACTTTTAGTTCAGAGTGTGACTAACCAGAACAATCAGCAGGCCCAGTTCCTACTAACAATAATGTTAGGGAAGCAACAAACAGCAACCCAGCACTTCGTCCGTATGAATCCACCATAATTTCTAGCGTCACAGGTTGGAGAAGACCCCAGAACTTCATTGACGAGGTCAAGAAAATCTTTGAAATGATGAAAGTAACTATTAATGACAGGGTAGAGTTCACGTCCTTCCAGCTTAAGGATGTAGCTCATATCTGGTTTACTCAGTGGAAAGAAAACAGGGGTACGGATGCAGTTCCTATCACTTGGGAATATTTCAGGTACCAGAACCTACCCAACTTGTCCAAAGTGTGTTAAGAACCATCCAGGTACTTCACTTTCTTGCTATTCTTATTCAGTGTAGGTATGATCAACCTTCTAGTTATGCATTTCAGATCAAGCCTCCTCGTAAAGATTATCCATGGAATGCAGATGCCCACAATGCTAATGCAGTTCCTCCAGTTCCAGACCATAAAATTTCTAATGTAGAGTTTCAGAACACGATTCAACTTTTTGTTCAGAGTGTGACTAACCAAGACAATCAGCAGGCCCAAGTTCCTAATAAAAATAATGGTGGGGCAGCAGCAGCCAGGGTCCAAGCCATCGTCCGTATGAATACACCAGAATTTCTGGGGTCGCAGGTTGGAGAAGACCCCAGAACTTCATTGACGAGGTCAAGAAAATCTTTGGAATGATGAAAGGGACTATAAATGACATGGTAGAATTCACGTCCTACTATCTAAAGGATGTAGCTCATATCTGGTTTACCCAGTGGAAAGAAAATATGGGTACGGAAGCAGTTCCTATCACTTGGGAATGTTTCAGGTACCAGAACCTACCCAACTTGTCCAAAGTGTGTTAAGAACCATCTAGGTATTTCACTTTCTTGCTATTCTTATTGTGTGTAGGTATGATCTACCTTCTAGTTATGCATTTCAGATCAAGCCTCGTCGTAAATCTTATCCAAGGAATGCAGATGCCTACAATGCTAATGCAGTTCCTCCAGTTCCAGACCATAAGGTTTCGAATGTAAAGTTTCGGAACACCATTCAACTTTTGGTTCAGAGTGTGACTAACCAGACCAATCAGCAGGCCCCAGTTCCTAGAAACAATAATGTTGGGGCAGCAGCAGCCAGGGTCCAAGACTTGGTCCGTATAAATCCACCATAATTTCTAGGGTTACAGGTTGGAGAAGATCCAGAACTTCATTGACGAGGTCAATAAAATCTTTGGAATGATAAAACTTACTATAAATGACAGGGTAGAGTTCACGTCCAACCAGCTTAATGATGTAGCTCATATCTGGTTTACTCAGTGGAAAGAAAATAGGGGTACGGATGCAGTAACTATCACTTGGGAATGTTTCAGGTACCAGAACCTACCCAATTTGTCCAAAGTATGTTAAGAACGATCCACTTTATTGCTACTCTTATTGTGTGTCGGTATGATCTACCTTCTAGTTATGCATTTCAGATCAAGCCTCCTCGTAAAGCTTATCTAAGGAATGCAAATGCCCATAATGCTAATGTAGAGTTTCGGAGCACCATTCAACTTTTGGTTCAGAGTGTGACTAACCAGAACAATCATAAGGCCCTAGTTCCTACAAACAATAATTTTGGGACAGCAGCAGCCAAGGTCCAAAACTTTGTCCGTATCAATTCCCCAGAATTTCTACGTTCGCAGGTTGGAGAACACCCCAGAATTTCATTTACGAGGTCAACAAAATCATTGGAATGATTGAAGTGACTATAAATGACAGGGTAGAGTTCACGTCCTACCACCTTATGGATGTAGCTCATATCTCGTTTTCTCAGTGGAAAGAAAATAGGGGTACAGATGCAGTTCCTATCACTTGGGAATGTTTCAGGTACCAGAACCTACCCAACTTGTCCAAAGTGTGTTAAGAACCATCCAGAAACTTAACTTTCTTGCTAATCTTATTATGTGTAGGTACGATCTACCTTCTAGTTAAGCATTTCAGATCAAGCCTCCTCATAAAGCTTATCCAAGGAATGCAAATTCCCACAATGCTAATGAAGTTCCTCCAGTTCTAGACCATAAGGTTTCGAATGTAGAGTTTCGCAACACCATTCAACTTTTGGTTCAGAGTGTGACTAACCAGAAAAATCAGCAGGCCCTAGTTACTACTAACAATAATGTTGGGGCAGCAGCATCCAGGGTCGATGACTTCGTCCATATGAATCCACGTGAATTTCTATGGTCGCAGGTTGGAGATGACCCCAGAAATTCATTGACGTGGACAAGAAAATCAATGGAACGATGAAATTGACTATAAATGACTGGGTAGAGTTCCCGTCGTACAAGCTTAAGGGTATAGCTCACATCTACTTTACTCAATCGAAATAAAATAAGGGAACGGATGCAGTTCCTATCACTTGGGAATGTTTCAAGTACCAGAACCAACCCAACCTGTCCAAACTGTGTTAAACACCATCCAGGTACTTCACTTTCTTGCTATTCTTTTTGTGTGTAGGTATGATCTACCTTCTAGTTATGCATTTCGGATCAATCCTCCTCGTAAAGCTTATCAAATTAATGCTAATGCCAACAATTCTAATGCAGTTCCTCCAAATCTAGACCATAAGGTTTCGAATGTAGAGTTTCGGAACACCATTCAACTTTTGGTTAAGAGTGTGACTAACGAGAACAATAAGTAGGCCCCAGTTCCTACTAACTATAATGGTGGGAAAGCAGCCGCCTAGGTCCAAGACTTCGTCCGTATGAATCCACTACAATTTCTAGGGTCACAGGTTGGAAAAGACTCTAAAACCTCATTGACGAGGTGAAGAAAATCTTTGGAATGATGCAAGTAACTATAAATGACAGGGTAGAGTTCATTTCCTACCAGCTTAAGGATGTAGATCATATCTGGTTTACTCATTGCAAAGAATATATAGGTACGGATGGAGTTCCTATCACTTGGGAATGTTTTAGGTACCAGAACCTACCCAACTTGTCCAAAGTGTGCTAAGAACCATCCATGTACTTCACTTTCTTGCTATTCTTATTAAGTGTAGGTATGATCTACCTTCTGTTTATGCATTACAGATCAAGCCTCGTCGTAAAGCCTATCCAAGGAATGCAAATGCCCACAATGCTAATGCAGTTCTTCCAGTTCCAGACCATAAGGTTTTGAATGTATAGTTTCAGAACACCATTCAACTTTTGGTTCAGAGTGTGACTAACCAAAACAATCAGCAGGCCCCAGTTCCTACTAACAATAATGTTGGGGCAGCAGCATCTAGGGTCCAAGACTTTGTCTGTATAAATCCACTAGAATTTCTAGGGTCGCAGGTTGGAGAAGACCCAAGAAATTCATTGACGATGTCAAGAAAATCTTTGGAATTATGAAAGTGACTATAAATGACAGGATAGAGTTCACGTCCTACCAGCTTTAGGACGTAACTCATATCTGGTTTACTGAGTGGAAAGAAAATAGGGGTACAGATGTAGTTCCTATCACTTGGGAATGTTTCAGGTACCAGAACCTACTCAACTTGTCCAAAGTATGTTAAGAAAGATCCAGGTACTTCACTTTCTTGCTACTCTTATTGTGTGTCGGTATGATCTACCTTCTATTTATGCATTTCAGATCAAGACTCCTCGTAAAGCTTATCCTAGGAATGCAAATTCCCACAATGCTAACACAGTTCCTCCAGTTCCGGACCATAAGGTTTCGAATGTAGAGTTTCGGAACACCATTCAACTTTTGGTTCAGAGTGTGACTAACCAGAACTATCAGTAGGACCCAGTTCCTACTAGCAATAATGTTGGGGCAGCAGCAGCTAGGGTACAAGACTTCGTCCGTATGAATCCACCATAATTTCTAGGGTCACATGTTGGAAAAGACCCCACAACTTCATTTACGAGGTCAAGAAAATCTTTGGAATGATGATAGTGACTATAAATAACAGGGCAGAGTGTCTGTCCTACCAGCTTAAGGATGTAGCTCATATCTGGTTTACTCAGTGGAAAGAAAATAGGGGTACGGATGCAAGTTCCTACCACTTGGGAATACTTCAGGTACTAGAACCTACCCAACTTGTCCAAAGTATGTCAAGGACGATCCAGGTACTTCACTTTCTTGCAACTCTTATTGTGTGTTGGTAAGATCTACCTTCTAGTTATGCATTTCAGATCAAGCCTCCTCGTAATGCTTATCCAAGGAATGCAATTGCCCAAAATGCTAATGCAGTTCCTCCAGTTCCAAACCATAAGGTTTCGAATGTAGTGTTTCGGAACACCATTCAACTTTTGCTTCAGAGTGTAACTAACCAGAACAATCAGTAGGCCCCAGTTGCTACAAAGAATAATGTTGGGGCAGCAGCAACCAGGGTCCAAGACTTCGTCCGTATGAATCCAGTAGAATTTCTAGGGTCACAGGTTGGAGAAGACCCTAGAACTTCATTAACGAAGTCAAGAAAATCTTTGGAATGATGAAAGTGACTATAAATGACAGGGTAGAGTTCACGTCCTTCCAACTTAAGGATGTAGCTCACATTTAGTTTACTCAGTGGAAAGAAAATAGGGGTACGGATGCAGTTCCAATCACTTGGAAATGTTTTAGGTACCAGATCCTACCCAACTTGTCCAAAGTGTGTTAAGAACCATCCAAGTACCTCACTTTCTTGCTATTCTTATTACGTGTGGGTATGATCTACCTTCTAGTTATGCATTTCAGATCAAGCCTCCTAGTAAAGCTTATCCAAGGAATGCAAATGCCCACAATGCTAATGCAGTTCCTCCAGTTCCAGACCAAAAGGTTTCGAATGTAGAGTTTTGGAACACCATTCAAGTTTTGGTTCAGAGTGTGACTAACCAGAACAATCAGCAGGCCCAAGTTCCTACTAACAATAATTTTGGGGCAGCAGCAGCCAAGGTCCAAAGCTTTGTCCGTATAAATTCCCCAGAATTTCTAGGTTCGCAGGTTGGAAAACACCCCAGAATTTCATTTAAGAGGTCAACAAAATCATTGGAATGATGGAAGTGACTATAAATGATAGGGTAGAGTTCGCGTCCTACTATCTTAAGGATGTAGCTCATATCTTGTTTACTCAGTGGAAAGAAAATAGGGGTACGGATGCATGTTCCTACCACTTGGGAATACTTCAGGTACTAGAACCTACCCAATTTGTCCAAAGTATGTCAAGAACCATCCAGGTACTTCACTTTCTTGCAACTCTTATTGTGTGTCGGTAAGATGTACCTTCTAGTTATGCATTTCAGATCAAGCCTCCTCGTAATGCTTATCCAAGGAATGCAATTGCCCAAAATGCTAATGCAGTTCCTCCAGTTCCAAATCATAAGGTTTCGAATGTAGAGTTTTGGAACACCATTCAACTTTTGGTTCAGAGTGTAACTAACCAGAACAATCAGTAGGCCCCAGTTGCTACTAAGAATAATGTTGGGGCAGCAGCAACCAGGGTCCAAGACTTCGTCCGTATGAATCCAGCAGAATTTCTAGGGTCACAGGTTGGAGAAGACCCTAGAACTTCATTAACGAGGTCAAGAAAATCTTTGGAATGATGAAAGTGACTATAAATGACAGGGTAGAGTTCACGTCCTTCCAGCTTAAGGATGTAGCTCACATTTGGTTTACTCAGTGGAAAGAAAATAGGGGTACGGATGCAGTTCCTATCACTTGGAAATGTTTTAGGTACCAGAGCCTACCCAACTTGTCCAAAGTGTGTTAACAACCATCCAAGTACTTCACTTTCTTGCTATTGATATTACGTGTGGGTATGATCTACCTTCTAGTTATGCATTTCAGATCAAGCCTCCTAGTAAAGCTTCTCCAAAGAATGCAAATGCCCACAAGGCTAATGCAGTTCCTCCAGTTCCAAACCATAAGGTTTCGAATGTAGAGTTTCGGAACACCATAGAACTTTTGGTTCAGAGTGTGACTAACCAGAACAATCAGCAGGCCCCTGTTGCTACTAACAATAGTGTTCGGGCAGCAGCAGCCAGGGTCCAAAACTTCGTCTGTATGAATCCACCATAATTTCTAGGGTCGCAAGTTGGAGAAGTCCCAGAACTTCATTGACGAGGTCAAAAAAATCTTTGGAATGATGAAAGTGACTATAAATAACACGGTAGAGTTCACATCCTACCAGCTTAAGGATGTTGTTCACATCTGGTTTACTCAGTGGAAAGAAAATAGGGGTACGGATGCAGTTACTATCACTTGGGAATGTTTTAGGTACCATAACCTACCCAACTTGTCCAAAGTGTGTTAAGAACCATCCAGGTACTTTACTTTCTTGGTATTCTTATTGTGTGTTGGTATAGTCTACCTTCTAGTTATGCATTTCAGATTAAGCCTCCTCGTAAAGCTTATCCAAGGAATGCAAATGCCCACAATGCTAATGCAGTTCCTCCAGTTCCACACCATAAGGTTTCTAATGTATAGTTTCGGAACACCATTCATCTTTAGGTTCAGAGTGTGACTAACCAGAACAATGAGCAGACCCTAGTTCCTACTAACAATAACGTTGGGGCAGCAGCAACCAGGGTCCAAGACTTCGTCCGTATCAATCTACCAGAATTTCTAGGGTCGTAGGTTGGAGAAGACCCCAGAACGTCATTGAGGCGGTCAAGAAAATATTTGGAATGCTGAAAGTGACTATAAATGATAGGGTAGATTTCACATCCTACCAGTTTAAGGAAGTAGCTCACTGGTTTACTCAGTGGAAAGAAAATACGGGTACGGATGCAGTTCCTATTACTTGGGAATGTTTCAGGTTCCACAACCTACCCTAGATGTGTTGATAGGTTTAGCTCATGAAGTACACATGCTAGGCCAGTTTATGCAAATATACATGCATTAGTTCCAAATGTTTTATTATCAGTTCATTAATGTTGCATTTTCAATCAACTTGTCACAACAGTGAGCTATCGAGTATGCTTAATTACGAGTTGGACTAGGGTCAGTCACCCTCATAGTCCCATAACTACGTGCCCTCATATGTTTGTAAGTCCCCTCTATGGGCATCATATTTATTCATCACGCCAGTCATGCCTCTATACCCTTGAAAAGGTATATTGGGTCCTCTCGATAGGGCGCATACACCGGACTCCACATTTAGCTCATGTGGTTTTATATCCATTATTAGTAGCTCCCATAGTCAGATTCTAGTTCTTTTGACCAGGTCCCTAGTCATATTTCAGTATTCAGCATGTTATGTACTTGGTCATTGCATTTAGTTTAGTTCATATTCAGTATCATTCCACTATGTTCATCATATTTAGATTATATCATTGCTCGGTACGCTTTATATTCATTTTTGTATATTTTGTTCAACTTTATTCTATCCTGCATGCTCAATACCTTTCAAGTACTGATGCATACTCTGCTCTACATTTTCTCTACCTAGGTCCCCAACATTCAGATCATGTATAGATCGGTTCTTGATCT
>NW_026019702.1:0-17336 GCF_900185275.1 Solanum verrucosum
TTAGTGTGAATAATCTCTCTGGAACTATCCCACCTGAAATTAGTAATCTCACTAATCTTGTCTATATAGACTTGCACACCAATCTGATTTCAGGCACAATCCCATCACAAATCGGGTCATTAGCCAAGCTCCAGAACATTTACATCTATGACAACCTTTTAAATGGTTCAATCCCACCTCATTGAGTAATTTGACCAACTTGTCTATTTTGTCTCTTTATCAGAATAATCTTTCTGGCTCGATTCCTATAGAAATAGGTTATTTAAGGTCTCTTACTTCTCTAGATTTGGGTACTAATTCTCTTAATGGTTCTATTCCTACTTCATTGGGAAATTTGACCAACTTATCTAGTTTGTTTCTTAATGGGAATCATCTTTCAGGGTTTATTCCTGCTTTATTGGGAAACTTGACCAGCCTTTCTATTCTGTATCTTCAGGAGAATAACCTTTCTGGCTCCATTCCTGAAGAAATAGGTTGTTTAAGGTCTCTTAGTCAACTAGTTTTGGCTAAGAATTCTCTAAGTGTTATTCCTGCTTCATTGGGAAATTTGACCAGCCTTTCTGTTCTGTACCTTTATCAGAATAACCTTTCTGGCTCCATTCCTGAAGAAATAGGTTACCTAAGGACTCTTAGTTATTTAGATTTCTCTACTAATTTTCTTAGTGGTTCTATTCCTACTTCTTTGGGGAATTTGAATGAGTTGTATCTTTTGTCTCTCTTTGCTAACAACCTTTCTGGTTCGATTCCAAGTGAGTTGGGGAATATAGGAAGACTTGTTACTATGTATTTAAATATTAATCAACTCATTGGTTCAATTCCGGATTCCTTGGGCAAATTGAGAAACTTGCAATGGATGTATCTCCACAACAACAATCTCACTAAGAAAATTCCTTCATCTTTCTGCAATTTGATGAAATTGGAAGTGGTGTATTTGGGGAGAAACAACTTGAGGGAGAAATTCCGCAATGTCTAGTCAATATTAGTGGACTCGAGGTATTGAAAATAGAAGATAATCTCGGTGAAGATATCCCTTCGTCTATTTGCAATCTAACGTCACTAAGGATTTTAGATTTGGGTAGAAACAATTTGAAGGGAGAAATTCCACAATGTTTTGGCAACATGGGTGGTCATCTTGAGGTTTTGGATATCCACCAAAACAATCTTTATGGGACTCTTCCAGAAACTTTTAGCAATGGAAGTGTACTCAGAAGCTTAGACTTGCATGACAATGAATTAGAAGGAAAAATCCCCCGATCTTTAGCCAATTGCAAAAACTTGGAAATTCTTGATTTAGGAGACAATAACTTCAACGACACATTTCCAATATGGTTTGAAACTTTGCCAAATCTGAAAGTTTTAAGCTTGAGATCGAACAAATTGCATGGGCCAATTAGAGCTTTAAGTAATGGAAACATGTTTTATGGCTTCGAATCATAGATCTTTCTTATAATGCTTTCACAGGAAACTTGTCGACTAGTCTATTTCAAAAACTGAAAGCCATGAGGACAATTGATCAAACAGCGAAGGTACCAACATATCTTGGTAAATCTGGAGAGAGAGATTACAATGATTCTGTAACAGTTTCAACGAAGGGAATGGAGTATGAACTGGATAGAATTTCGACACTTTTCAAGACTATCGATCTTTCAAGTAACAAATTTGAAGGACATATTCCAAGTAGTTTGGGAGATCTCATTGCACTTAGGGTGCTAAATTTATCTCATAACAGATTGCAAGGTAATATACCATCATCACTTGAAAGTTTATCTTTAGTCGAATCATTGGATCTTTCATTCAACCAGCTTTCAGGAGAGATACCACAACAACTTGTTGCTCTTACATTTCTTTCATTCTTAAATCTCTCTCACAATCATCTTCAAGGATGCATTCCTCAAGGACATCAATTTGGTACATTTCAAAATAATTCATATGAAGGTAATGATGGATTACAAGGATTTCCTGTTTCGAAAGGTTGTGGAAATAATTTGACACCAGAGACAAATAATAGGGATTATGAGTCAGATGATGAAGAAAGCGATTCTGAATTTATAAATGATTTTTGGAAAGCTGCTCTTATGGGATATGGAAGTGGGCTATGTATTGGAGTATCCATTATATATATCATGATCTCAACTGGAAATTTGAAATGGGTTGCAAGAATCATTGAAGGGTTGGAGTACAAAATATTATGCGACAGAGAAAAAGGCAGCAAAGTCAAAGGCACTAAAAATTTCAGGTATACAAGTGAATGATAGTTTGATCTATATATCTAAATTTTCATGTTGTTATATCCAAAGCATATTTCTTTTTCCACAATCAATTGGTAGAAGCAATAAAAATAGATTAAGTTTTTCAAAATAATAGTAGTAAGACTTACTTCTCTTGGTGTAAAAATAAAAATCAGATAATAAATAAATAAATTCCAACATGCATGCAGGTGCTTGGAGGAGCATTTGGTGGAATGCTCAACAGAGATGCAATAATATCATATGTTGCTAGCTTATTAGCTAGTTTTTACTTTTTTTGGTTTCTTTTAAAGTTGTATAAGTAAAGCCTTTTCTTCTTCCTTTTTCTATTAACTTGGGAAAAATGTAATGTTATGTACTTTGATGACATATCAAGTTTATGTAAGATATTAATGTATTCAATAAATGTTGTGTATTGGATGAATGTTTGCATTTCTTGGATTCAAGTATGAGAATACTTCCTGTCCCTATCTATATTTGTCCATTTTTTTTTTCTAATTTGATATCTTTTTACTTGTCATTTTTGATAAATCAAAAAGGATAATTTATTTTTTATATTGTATCCTCAATTTATTAACATTGAGTTAATTTCTTTGAAAAATGTAGTGAGTAAATATGTTTAAGACTCTATTGAACTCACTATTGCAATCATTGTTTTCTTAATAGGTGTGTCAAGTCAAAATTTATTGAAGTAAAACGGAACAGAAAGAATGTATATGTAGCCTTTGGCAGGTACAAAGTACCAAATAAAAATTTAAAAACACCTTCTGAAGATTCAAATTATTCAACAAGAAACCTCACTACCACCATCACATATAAAAATTAACACTAACATACATTAAAGTTGTGAGACTTCAATATTACACTACTTAAAATATCACTATATTTTTTCCTACAAAATTTTCTATCTAAAAATATTCAATGGCTATTCCATCGATAATTAGAGATTGAATCGGTATGAAAAGAAAAAATAGAAATTGTTTCATATGGAAAAATCAGAAAGCTTACTTGTTATATGCGTTGGGAAATACTCTCTCTGTCTCAATTTATGTGACACTTTTCATTTTTCGAGAGTCAAACAGATTAAGTTTGACCAGAAATTTGCGCGTGGAATCTTCAATTTTTTTTAAAATGAAATTTATATATTTGTGAACTATGTAAAAAGGTTTTAAGTCACAATAATTGGCAATTTAAAATAATTAAAAGATATATGCAAAATTTATGATCAAAGATAGACTTGTTTGAATTTCAAAATCAGAAAAGTGCCACAAAAATTGGGATGGAGGAAGTAATGGAAATTGGTGATGGTATTCATATAAGAATTGTGTATGGTAATTTAATGATGTGAACTTGCTAAACAACTTGGATTAAAAATTAGAATCTTGTTGATTTGTGTGACTTGATTATGTTGTGGCAATTGACCGAATGAGATGAACACTTAATGATATGCTTTGATTAATTGTTGTTGGATATTAGTGTTGAATTATCATCCTCATATTTGATCAATGCACTATTATGTAATGCACTATTATGTTTGCATTTATGTTGTACCACTGTTGTGATGATATTGGTGAGGATGAGAGGAAATAGGAATTTGGCCCCACGTCCATGGTGGAAACATTGAGTGGAAATAGGGAATGAGCCACATATTTTTGGCAGATTCATTGAGATAAAATTGGGATCGGGCCACACGCCTATGGCAGATGCATGAACTAGGAAGTCCCCTATGGGTTTCGAATTGAGATTCAACGGAAGTGTATTGTAGGACAGACACTTTACTTGACGTATCATTGCATTGCACATCATTACCATTTGTGAAGTTATGATCATTTTTATGAGACTTTCGATTGATGTACTTGATACTTGATCGTGACTGATCTGTACTTGTTGAGATGTTACTATTGAACTATGTGTTCCGTGATTTATAGATTGTTAGGTTGGGTTGATTTATGTGTAGGTTGTAGTTTGTGGAAGTTTGGTTGGAATGAAAGGAGTGCTCGTATTCTGCTTTGCTTGACTTAGCGTTTAGTAGTTTGTTTGTTGAGTACCATGTGGTTTGGTACTTACTCCTTACTTCTACACTTGTGTAGGTCACGAGCCCAGATCTATGTGATTATCCTTCTTCTCTACTTCGTCCGAGGCTTTTGTGGACACTTGAGAGGTACGTAGTTGCTTGTCATCTCAACAAGCCGTCTTGTTCCTTTATTATGTTCTTGTTCTACTCTAGAAACAAAGACATTTGAGACTTGTAATTTTTTTCAATTCAATTGTAATAGTGGCTTGTACATGTGACAACCAGATTTTGGGGGTATTTTTGAGTTGATTAAGTTATCCGCATTTATGCCATTGATATTTTAATTTCCGCTTTTCTATCGTTATGTTTTGGATTTTCGACTTACTTGTCATGGTGGGATAAGACGAGTGCCTCGTTACAAAAAACATGCATCCATAAGCTTTGTGTATTATTAGTACCTTGTTAATTCAATACACTTTAGCCTATGTATATCTAATATTTGTATCAGTTATACGCTTTATTGTGTATTGAGGTGTGTATTACTAATACCATAGATTTTTATGTACTAGTAATACAAAAGGTTTCAAGACATGTATTAGATTGATTAATGGCATAATAACCCTTCAAATCCTTCTCAACACATTTTCTATTTTCCAAAGCTATAGAGTGTGGAGGGTATTATCCTAAACAAATATTTTTTTATAGAAGTTATGCAATGTGTTTTATTAATGCAAGTATTACTAATACAAGCATTATGAATACATGTATTACTAACACACTCTATTTAGCTTTATTTTTATGATCCCAGAATGTAGAACCAATGCTTACCTAACAAGATATTAATAATACAAAAGGTTAATACATGCATTATTTTTTCCAATAAACTCTACCAAACGACATGAAAAATTTGTGTTTTGCTTGTTTTCTTCTATTTCTTCGATAAGAAAAACAATAATTTTATACAAAGAGAGCCAAACTTGACGTTTCCCATAAGATTTGGGCATTGACTTGAGATGACAACATTTTCCAAATTTTGAATTGATTGATTATTTGTTATGAATAAATTGTACGATCAGTAATTTATTTCATAGAAGAAAGTTAGAATTTGTGTCCCTCAAATTGAAGACATTATGTATATAGAGATAATTATTTTCCCTACCTAATTGTTGAGCCAATTTTTGACTAAGTCTACCCTATCATTATCATAGTCAACCCATTGCATTATGTATATGGAGATAATTATTTTCCCTACCTAATTGTTGAGCCAATTTTTTACTAAGTCTACCCTATCATTATCTATAGTCAACCCATTTGAGTCTTTAAGCATACTTTGTATTGAGAGTTATTTCAATGTTTAAAGTGTCTTGATGATTCAGATAGGTAGGAGTAAACCTATTTGATTTGTATAGCGAGGTGGGTGCTATATTAATTTGTGTGTCTAATAGTTGTTTGAGGAGGAACATGTTAGTGCAAAGTTTTAATGATAAACATTTTAATGCGTTTCAAGGTTAGCTGATCATCAAAAAGGAAAGAATCCAAAATAGAGATACAAGATCATGCTGCTTAAATCAAGGAAGATTACCAAACAAGACAATTGAAGACCAACAATCAAGGAAGCTGAAATACAGAGAACATAAATCAAGGCAGATCTTAAATTAAATAAGATCAATCAAGGAAGCCTAAATCAAAGCAGATTCCAAACGGCTACATCTCAATTAAGGAAGGTGAAGATTATGAAAAATCTCCAACGGCTATTGAAGATTGAAGAATCGAGGCTGTTTACTCAAAAAGATATAGTTGGGGAAATGACTTAGTTTTCGAAAAACCGATTAAACTTATGGTTTAAGAGAAATCGGGTTTCCAAAAGGACAGAGTCGCCACTTAATTTTTAGTAAAAAAAAATCAAGAAAAAATTAAAGGTTTTCAAAAGATTTAAACAGATAAAATCAATTGAAAATAAAAGGGTTCGAAGTTCAATGTACATTCCGAGAAGGTGTTAGGCCCTCGGAATGCCCGCTAACTCGCGGTTGACCGGCGATTTGACTAAAATAACTTTGACTAATTTTTGAAATTTAACTAAGCAAAAAAAAAAAAAAAGGAAACTCATTTATTTTTATTATTATTATTTTTATTATCTTTAGGAAGATGGGACTAAATGGGATTTTCCTAAGGGGAAATAACTTGAGTTTCGACATGACTAATATTAAAATAGAGCTAAATAGTAAAAAATACATAAGAAAAAATAAATATTTAACTCTGAATATAAAAAGAGACGGCTATCTTCGGGGAATTAATTAAGTTAAACCAAAGATCAAATAAATATGGTAGTCAAATATAATAAAACAAATAAGAGCAAGGAAATGAGTATCCAAATTTGGGCCTTATCTTGGACCTGCTGAAATAATTGGTTGAGGCCTTGGGCCCATTTTTTTACTTTGAGCGAATTATATACACTGAGTGTATATAGACGTATACGGAATGATTTTCAGCCCGAATGTCTACATTTGTTCCCGTATATTCATTATGCCTATATTCTCGCATTTTTCAGCCTGCAGTTCCAACTTTCCACTCGTATTTTCACGTTCTGACCCTTATATCAGTGTATAAAGGCTGTGTTAAGCTGTTTTCAGCCTTTCAGAATCTGTAATTTTAATTTTTTCAGCCCATATTTATCATTTTTCGACCTTGTACACCTGTTCGTCAACTTCCAATCGACAAGGTTGACTCGATAAAGAGATTTGAGCTTTCACGGCTCATCTCGGAAATGCAAAGAGAGAATCCACAAGGACTCGGACATATTTCATAGCAAGCAAAAGAAAGACAAAATCAAGTTAGCAAGGGAAAACCAATCTTAAATAATAACAAAGAAAACATAACTTAGAAGAAGAAAATTCAAGATAACTACACACAAATGAGAGAAAAGCAATTAACAATTTGCTAGACTTTAGGCTCAAACTCAAATTGGAAAATGGCCACACAAATAGCAGATAAAAATATAAAGCCAAAACTCAATACATACGACCAAATTGAACAAAGATAAGCTCAATAGAAGAACACATACAAAAGGGTAGTTGGTTGGCAAAGACCTAGCTAAAACTATATATATAAGTAAAAAATGATTAACTTTGACAAGAAAGCTACTGCCTCAAGAAAATCAAAGTCAAACCTCACATTGTATCTCACTAATGCATATTCAAATCACAGTGAATGAACCAAATACATGACACAAGAAATCTAGAAATCATGTCAATGAGATAGCTAACATTACTTAAATCGCAACTACTCGTAGCAAAGAGTCAAAACAATTAGAAAGAAAGCGACAATTTATATCTCTTTTTCTTTTTATTGAAACATTAACTAATACTGAATCACCAAAACAATCATAAGATGAAAAAGGATAGCAACTTTGAAATAGCAAAGAAAGTAGAAATAAACAAAATTCAAGATCTGGAGAGAAAAAGAGACAACAGACGGATAGAGAACTACAAGTATGAGGAGCCTTAGAGACATTAATCACGGAAAATCAAGTCATCAAATCGAACTGATTTCTATCGTCACATAATGAACATGATTATAACGCTTTAAAGAGAGTAATATTGATATTCAGCTCATATCTAGGCACATTCCAAGAGACATGGACATTTTTTCTAAACAACCAATGAAATCTTAAAGTATGTGAGTATTAAGACGATTCATAATGACATAAGAGACGAGTACAAATCGAGGTACTTGAAATTCATAATAGGAATGAGTACAACAGAAGTATTCACAATAATCTAAAACAGTAGACATAATACAAGTTATTGGACTAACAAAATGACCGAATGGAAATCGCTAAAAAGAATAGTTACAACTAAATTCATTTTGAGAAAATGATTGGCAAGTTAAACTAAAGTAAATCGAGGTTGGAATTTTATTTTATTTTTACCTTTTTGAGGGCAGCGAGCTGAGGCGAGGACGAGCGGAGAACGATTCCACCACTACAAGGAGATTCCTATCACGCAAGCTAGACTCGGGCAGCAAACAAGGAGTCCAAACGAAAACCCGAACAATGAAGTTCCCAAAACTTTAGACTAGAAAATTTCCAAGAATTTCTTTGATATAAATTCGACTATACCGAATTCTTTTGGAAGCTATTCTTTTTGTAGGTAAATGGTAGCCAAACCTTTTTGTATTTTATTTTATTTTTTTGCTCAATTTCTCCTCCCCCCTAACATTGAAAAAGAAAAAAAGTTTATATAGAGGGAGACTAGGGCTAATTTTGGGGTGGAAACGGATAGAAATATTTTTAGGGATTTTGAATTCAAAATTCCAATTTCTTTCAAAGGATAAGGAATATGCTATGATGCTTTCGAATCTTTCAAATTCTTCAACAAACTTGAACGGAAAAATGAGCTCAACCGTCGATTCTGAGCCAAGGACGGTCGAGATGATGAGATTGGGACACGTTGGATGATGAAGGACGAGTTTCCAACGTTCTTTGTACGAACGGATAAGAAAGGCGAGGGAGAGGGACGCGCTTCGGGTCGATTTGCTGGGCTGCGATGCTGTTGCGATGTTGCTGGACTGCTGGTGCGTTTTTGGGTTTCTTCGCCTGAAAAAGAAGAAGAAACGAGGTGGGTCTAATTTGTTTGGTATTGTATGTTGCTGCTGAAGTTGTATTGATGGGTTGGGTCTCTTAAGAATGGAATTTGGGCTGGGAATTGGAATGGGAATGTGGGCTGCTGCTAAGGTAAAAATAATGGGCTGTTGATCTTGGAAGTAAGGCCCAAGTTTGGTCTCAAGAAAAGAATTGGGTGCAAGGTGGGAAATGGGTTAAAATTGTAATGAAATGGCTAGATTTTAAATTGAGGATTTGGCCAAAAGAATTGCAATTATAATCGATTAGGATTACGAATTTAACCAAATCAGATTTACTTGGAGAATGTGGCTAAAAATATAAATAAATAAATAAATAAGATAAATTTAATGTTAATTAATTAACGAGCTTCTTATTCTTAACGAAATAAAATAATTAACTTGATAATAATATAATTAACTTAAACATGAACTAATTAATTCAAAAATCGTAATTATGATTTAAATTAAACTAAGTTAGTAAGACACTTAGCTAAAAAGAAATAAAAATCTTTTGATATGATTTTCAAATATTTATAAAATATACTAATTAGACACATAATTATATAATAATTAACTTAATCATAAACTAATTAACTCGAAATATAAGTTATTAATTAATTTAAACCAAATAGCCGAATATTTAAATAAAACTAAAATCGTTTTGAGACAATTTTCGAACATTCATAAAATATACTAATTAGACACATAATTATATAAAATATCATGTTTATTATTTTAAAATTTATAAAAATGACAAAACTACTTAAAATGACTTGAAAATTATTTTGAATTTTATAAAGCTAATTATTTCAAATTGTTTAGAATTTTAAGAAGCTCGGGAATTAATTACTATCGGGAGAGGGTAAATTGGGTGTCAACAGAGGCTAACGGCTAGCAAAAGATCTCAAGTAAATTGAGGCTAAATCAATAGAAATGAAGATTAGCCTTAATCTTTATTCTTGGAAAATAAGGATTCCTTAACTTCTTTTCCAAGGATCAAATCTCTTGGGTTGCCATCTCTTCACAAGAATGATTCAAGCCTAGACGCTATAAATATGCTCCATCTACAAACTGACAAAGTGTACAATCGAATCGGAATCATCTCAACACTCCCTACTCTACTTTTGATAAGCATTGTATTACTTAGTTTTACTGTTTAAAAAAAAAAAAAAAAAAAGAAATATTGTTGGTAAGGCGTTGTATCAAACAAAAGAGTGAAAAGAAACTGAGTATAAACTGTGAAGTCACACTCAACTTTGTACTCACATCAAAAGTTACCAAGTCTAGAAGAGAACACCTTTGCAACCCAAGGGTACTGGACGTAAGATCCACTTTGGATCCCAACCAGTATAAAAATTCTTGTGTCAAGTTTACTTTAGGCAGTTTTGATTCTATTCATACCTGTTAGCAACATGTAGTCGACTGAGGTTTCTCTCAAGTCAACTACTAACAAAAGAAGATCGAAAAAAATGGCAATTCACCCCCCTCTTGCACTTTAAAAACAAAGGTTAAAGTATGGAGTGGTGATATTGTGCGATTTACGCTCATTGTAATCATATTTTTTTCTTGTTTTGATTTACGCTCATGCAGGGTGTTTTGTGCATTGTAGATGAAATATAGAAATATGTGATGGGTCGCTTATGTAATATAACAAGTGTAAACATTTGGAGGTCGAATCCCGCACAGAATTGTGACTGAAAAATATTTAAGAGAAACTATAACTACATAGTTAATATTGATGTAATATACCACAAATAAAATAAATTACAGGTGAAATAAAATCAACAAAAATATAATTAAATCTTAAGGCTGAGGCGCGGATATCTTGCTCTCTTTAAGGAGATTCAATCCCACTGCGGCATAATCTACACCAATCCAGCAGTATCACTCTTGACTTGTCCCCTCCAGGATACAACAGCCCAACAACGTCGTACAACTCAAGCAACTCCGGATTAGTTGAAGAGTCCAAAGCTCCACAAAAAGAATACCTTCCTTCAACATATAATACTCTTTTTTGTATAGTGAATATAGTTGAAGACTTGGAATATTTTTTTGTCTCAACTCTCTCTTTCACTACACTAACCTCAATATAAATTTCTCATCTTTCTTACATTATTTTCACACTTCTACTTGGGATGCTTCACAAAGTAAAAACACCACTATTTATAGGTGAAGAAGTCTTTCATATAATCAATTGGTAGAATAATGAGGGGTAGTGATGTGGCTAGATGTTACATGAGTTACAAGAAACTAATGGTCATATGAGTTACAAGAAACTAATGACCATGAGAGTTACAAGAACTAATGGTCATATGAGTTACAAGACACTAATGACCATGAGAGTTACAACAACTAATTGTCACGCCCTGAGCCTACACCCTGGGCGAGACCAGCACCCGGAGACCATTTCTGGCCCCAAGCGAACCCTTGACCTAGCTTTCTTAACTCAGCGGAAACCTAACTCAACAGAATAACTCAATGCAAACGCAAGGATTCAAAACAACTTAACTTATAACATCTGGCCACAAAGGCAACTCGAATCTCAAAATAGGATATTTACATATATACATAGATGAGAGACTCAAAACTAACTGACTGACTGTCTATGAAGCCTCTATAATACTGAGATGGATGTTGGGACAGACCCGGCAACATCCTAATGAAGCAAAACTAAGAGAACAAAACAACCTAGTCCTCCGGAAAACAAGGAGGCTCACCACTGACTCTGGAGTGCTCAACTGGATCAACGGCGGCTGGATGCTGATGATTCGGGGTACTTGTATCTGCATCGACATAAGATGCAGGCCAACTGGCATCAGTACATTGAATGTACGAGTATGCGAGATGGAAAGCTAAGCACAACTTTAAGCTTGAAAGAGTACAAGAGAACACTTACCTTGGCTCTGTTCGACTCATGAATAACTGAACTCAATATATAAAGCAATAAGACACATGCAATATATAAAAGCTTGTAAATAGTGTAAACAACTTAGCTCGTTAATGATAAAACAATAACAAACTCAACTTTACTTATATAAAAGTAATATAACTTTAGTGGGAGATTCTTTAACCGACAATCACCACCATGAGCCCTAGTGGTGATACAACGTTTTACCTCACGTTGCCCAAGGACCATCCTATACCTGGCCGTGATATAGGAAGCTATCTTTACTAAGTGGATCCACTAGCTTAACTTTCGTGATCATCTAAAAAGTATGACCCGAGAAAATCCCATGTTGGCCGCATGGTTCTTATGGAGAGTTGAGTTAATATGAACTCGTGTCCCCAACTCGGTGCTCAAGACTACTCCCAAAAATATACTTTAGCTCATAAGTGTTTTAAACACATCTTTCTTTAGTTGAGATAATTGCTCAAAATCTAGCCCAAAGGCTCTCTTGGAATCGATGTTCCTTTCTTACTCAAATGTAAAAACATTTAGAAACTTCTTTGGGAAATACATAGTTCCCTAATAACTTTTGAGAAATGGACTCGACTTTATGCTCTTGACTTAACTTGAAACTTGAGACTCTTTACTTACTTGAACTCTATACTCTTTACTCGACTTGAACTTGAACCTTAAACGAAGGTAAAACGTTTAATAACGACTCTTGAAAAGCTTTAGAGACTTCTTGACTTACTTCTTAACTTTGCTTGACTTGACTCTAACTTCCTTAACTTCGATCCTAACTTGCCTTGAATTGAACTATGGATTCAAGGTATATGATCACATGTTTATGGATGAGTTCGGGATGTCTAAATGTACCTTAGAGTGTTGGAAACAACTATAAAACATAGGTACAATACCAAGGAACATGCATGAGAAAGTGTGAAAGAATGGGGGAACTTGGCGTCCTTGGCGCTCTGCAAGGCGCGGAGCGCCAGCCCTTGAAGCTCAGAAGGGACCTGCTGGCGCTGCTAGGCGCCGCCCCAAAGGCTGGACTTCAGAGTCCCTTTTGGGGCGCGCTGGCAGGCGCGACGCGCCAGCCCCTTGCCCAGAAAATCGACTTTTCTCCCTCTTTTTCCCAACTCTAAACCACCTAACTTCAATGGATTCAACCCCAAACACTAAGGATCATAAAATCCCTCAACATACAAGAGATTCAACTCAAAACACAACCAAATCATGTCCCACAACCAACAAGAACTTCAACAACACAATCAACAACAAACCCAACAACTTCAACAACATAACCAATCTTTTCTCGAAAATAAAACGAGTTTGGTGTGTGGGGGAAAGGATCAACCCAACACTAAGAACTCACATACCTAGTAGGGATCACCCCCGACGATATCCACGACGATCCTTGACGAAACTTGCTTGATCTCCTCTTCTTCTCTTCTTCCTCTTCTTCTCCTCTTCACTCTCAAGCCCTAGCTCTCACTCTTTAAAATGGGACAAAATGATCCAAAAATCAGCCTAACACACAATATAACCCCAAAAGAAATAGCTAGGGAAAAGACCAAAATGCCCTTAAAATTTCCGGACGGATTCCCTGCCAACTGCAACTTTCAAAGGGCATAACTCACCCATACGAACTCAGAATCGAGCAAACTCCGTTGCGTTGAAAGATCATTCCACAAGCTTCGCAACCATAACTGGAACTACTCCTAAATAATCCTGAGCTAGGAGTTTTGACTGCTCAAAGTCGGCCAAAACTCACTGATTTCTACAGTTAACCAATTTTCCAGATTTTTGAATTCCTTCCAAAAATGACTATTTCCGATTTCCAGCTTCTCTATAGTTATTTCAAATTGTCAGATGTTACACTAATGGTCATATAAGTTACAACAACCACTAGTCATCTTCTACCACAATTTGTACCCATTAACATATGCACTTAATAATTTTTATTTTAATAAAAAAAATGCATAAAACACCAACATTCTCCCACTCATTTTACTATTAAAATAGGAGAGTTCACCAATTTAGTTGAAGGTAGACTATTATGCATAATGAATGCAGTGGCAGAGCCAGAATTTTCAATAAGGGGATTCAAAATCGGTAGAAATAGGCACACGAAGTAGCCGAAAGGGGTTCGACATCTACTATATATACATAAAAAATATTTTAACCATGTATAAAATAATATAATTTTCCACCGAAGGGGGTACAAGGTGGCTCCGCCCCTAAATGAAGGTGTGCTCTGCATTGAACCTTCACTTAGTAAAACAATAATCTTTACTCTAGAGTCAATAGTGGTCTCAGACTTGAACTATGACTGCTTAAGGGATATAAAGTATCATTGCTTACACGCAATAATCAAGGTGTTGACACAAGCTTTAATAGCCAGCACATTACGGCCTTGTGTTATCCCAGTTTTCATGAATGATTTTTAGAACAAGCTCATTCTCATAGAAAGCGGCCTACTTTCACACTCACATAGGTGAAATCTTTCAAGGGTGCTCCTATAATTTGACACTTCACTCGTACGAGATATAGACTTTCATTAAGAGTTCAAAACTCAACCTCCACAATCATTATAGGATGAATTCACTTACATCATAGAGATTAAATAAAATTAATAATAGTGTATTTCACAACATGTCATCATATGATTCGCTCTTCCCATTAAACCTGGTTATAGGTTCTCTAGTCCCCAGGTTGGGTTTCCTCAAATATGACTCAGAATTATTATTTTTGCTTCAATTTCATCCCCTTGATGTCCCCAGGTTGGGTTTCCTCAAATTGTCACAAATTTTATCACAATTAATATTGATGGTATACCAGTGATCAATATGATCTCACAATATTGTGTTTTCTCCTCATGAGTCTGAAAATTATCATTCTAATAATGATTTTGTACTCTACCATTATATTGGTGCTATCACAATTAATCAAAATTAGAAACATTAATTTCTAAAAATAAAGTGTTTGATATAGTAAAATCAATTCATTTTTTCACTAGTTGTTGTTGACATCCTTTGAGAGGGAGCAACGTCGCGGTGACTCAATTTTAAAGATTTAAAAGAATTTAAAAAGGGGTAAAAAGGGTGAAAGGGTAAAGGGAGTCGCCATCTAATTTTAGGAAAACTAGGAAAATAATTAATTAATGGGAAATTTGTATGAAATAGCAAACTATTAATTCAAATTAAATGTTATAGTCATAGTTTATTTTATTTGTAGTTCGCAGCAAACATCCCTTTTTTTGTCATCTGATTCGGTATACAATTAGCCATTTTCGGTATACAATTAGTCATTTTATACATTTCGGTATAAAATGTATAAAATGCGTTTGTTTTTGTATAAAGCGAGAGAAAAGTGTATATACAAATACAAATACATATATTTTCGTCCTATACACTTATAATTATACAAATACAGATCTTGTTATAAAAATTACAATGTATAAATGAATTTATACAAAACTGAACAATTTGTATAAAAATTGGATGTATCTAGCGAATTATACAAATCAAAAGCTCCATAGCAAACATAAAATTTTCTATGGAGTGAAATTATACTAACTATAGCTATAACATACAATATGGTTTTTATGTTTGTTATATGTGAAAATTGCTCATAATTAATTAACTTAAAATAATGTCTACGAAATCAATAGATTCTAGGTAAGGGGTTCAAGTTATTTCGAAAGGAAGGTGTTAGGCATCCTTCGAAATCCACAACTGTGGGTCCCGACTGAATTCATTTTTTTTCAAATTGAGGAGGAGATAAAAACAAATATACAAGTATAACAAACATGTGATATACACAAGTAATAAAATAAACCAATAATGTAAGAAACAACCTAAGGTTTGCCTAACATATATATATATACAAGATAATGAATAAAGAATATAATTCGAACTTCATTCGAATAGCTTCAATGGGAAGCAACTCCGTGTACCTGTAAAAACACTTAGTAAAAGCGTTAGTAATAAATAAATATGGCTCTAACATTTTTAACAAAGGTTTGTAAATATTTTCTATTAAATTAACGACAAATTACAGTGAGCAAAGAACATGGACACTCATCAACGATAATATATTAAAATAATGAAGATTTGAAGCAACATTGATAACCATCAAATGTAGGCAGCAACAAACAAAACTTATATATCCACCATAACAAATAATATTAAAAAAATGATAAAAAGAAATAATAACTAAATAATAATAATAATAATCATCATATCATATATATATATAAAAGAGAACCCTAGGCCCGCCTACGTGGCGCCACCACAAAGCAGAATTTTCTTTTAATTTATTTATTTCCAAAACTAGCTTTCCCCTTTCATGAAAAATTATGACTTTTATGAAAAGTTGCGACTTTTATGAAGAGTTGAAACTTTTATGAAAAGTTGCGACTTTAATGAAGAGTGTGACTTTTATGAAAGGTTGTGACCTATCCGAAGGGTTGCAACTTTTCCAAATAGTTGTAACCTTTCCGATAAGGCACAATAAACATTTGTTCACACTACCCTTGTTGTCTATAAATAGAGGAATTTCCTCTCATTTTAAAACAACGAAAATTCTTAACCTCCTCTTCTTTTTCTTCTGCACAATTAAATATTTGTGTACTATGTTCCTATTGAGTGGCTCACTGACACCATTGCTTATGTTACAGATATTGGTATGTATTTTTACAGTCATCAATTTATGCTTATGTTATTAAGGATATATGATAAGATGTTATAATTTTCATTTTCCTTTACATTATTAATGTTGTTACTACGTAATCTTGTATATAAGATAATAAAGTGTTTTAGTTTTGATGAATGATAGGTTTCAAGTATTATTTTATAAATACCGTCATATTAAATACCCGCGCTTCGCACGGGTAATTTTACTAGTAATAGAATAATAATAAAAAGCAACAACTGTAATATAAAACACAGTAAAAATTATGAAGGTGATTTAGTGTAACACCCCAGAAATTTTTTGAACTAAGACTCAAACCGTTCTTCGTAGTGAGTGAGATTTTACCAAGGGATTTAAAATTTCTTAAGTGTTAAGGTCACTAGATGTAGCACCTTGAGTTTCAAAAAGAATTAAATTGGAAATAGCAAAATCTGAAATTTTGCAAGTTATGCTTAAGTATGAGTTTTGGGTCGACTTCAAATGACCATAACTCCTATCTCAGGATGAATTAGGTATGCTACCAGATATCGTAGAGAAGATCTTTGAATTATATTTCCAACGCCATGGAGTTTGCTATGTTTCGAGGTCGGATGAGTGAGATATGACCTTTTGAAGATAGGCTGCCCAGTTAAGGAAGGTTAGCCGAAAATAGAGAAGGGTATTTTGGTCTTTTCCTTACCCAGATTTAATTCGATTTTTAGTAATATTTTAAGGGTCTAATCCTATTAGGTTCAGTTTTATAATCCTAAAATTAGCCTAGGGTTTTAGTTGAGAGTTCAAGAAGAGAAAAGAAGAAGAGAAGAGGAGAAAAGAGGAGAGGATCAAGCGTTCGTCGAGATTCTTGCGTGTTGTAGCGGATTTTCGCCATGGGTTT
>NW_026019703.1:0-6846 GCF_900185275.1 Solanum verrucosum
ATATTACCTACTGATGAGGAGAGAGTTGTTGTTTTGTTCGGGGTTTGAGACTACAGTTGCGGATTGAGACTCAGTCTTTAGTCTCAGCGGGCCGCTTATTTCTGGATGTAGTGGACCATGCCCGCACTATCGAGCAGCTCCGTCGCGAGGCCCAAGGGTGCAGCGGCAAGAGAGCTAGACAGGAGGATAGCCATGATAGGCGCCGTTTCAGACCCCGAGAGTCTTATGATAGATCTCAGCAGAGGTTTCAGTCGGGTCAGTCTAGTAGCCCCTTCCAGGCTTCTCTCCAGGCATCGGAGGGTGATCAGCACCGCCATATTGGTTTTAGTGCCGGTCCTAGTCGAGGCCGAGATAGTTCACAGATGGATTCTTCTGGCCGGGGTAGCCGACCTCCAGCTCTCAGTCGACAGTCCCAGGGGTGTGGGGAGTTAGATCATTGGGCCCGCGAGTGTCCCCATCGCAGGTTAGCCTTACCCCTCCACAGGCAGTTAGGCATGCGCCAGCACCTCCAGCTAGAGGCAGAGGCCAGGGACAGGACCGTAGGGGTGGTCACCAGGGTATACGGGGTGGTCCCCGAGGAGGCAGATTAGGGGGCAGAGCCGATGCACAGGGTAGGGGAGTCCAGGCCCACTTTTATGCAGCTCCAGCTAGAGCAGATGCTGAGACCTCGGACGACGTGATCACAGGTACAGTGTTATTATGCCAGCAGCCCGCCTTGGCTTTATTTGATCCAGGCTCTACTTTTTCGTATGTTTCTGTTTACTATGCCTCTCGATTGAGTATGATGTCTGAGCCTCTGGTAGCGCCGTTGCGTGTGTCGACCCCCGTGGGTGAGTCTTTAGTAGTGGATCAGGTATTTCGATCTTGCTTAGTTACTATCCAGGGGCGTGACACCCGGGCTGACCTTATATTGCTTGACATGGTTGATTTTGATGTGATTCTGGGCATGGATTGGTTATCCCCTTATCGCGCTGTTTTAGATTGCTTTTCTAAGACCGTTACCTTAGCCATTCCTGGTATTCCTCCGGTGGTGTGGCAGGGATCTCGTGGTAGCACACCAGTCGGGGTTATCTCTTTTATTCGTGCTAGGAGGCTAGTGGCTAGCGGATGCTTATCATATTTGGCCTATGTACGTGATGTGAGTAGGGAGGTTCCTCCGGTTGAGTCAGTTCCTGTTGTTCGTGACTTCATAGATGTGTTTCCTACTGATCTACCTGGCCTACCCCCAGAGCGTGATGTTGATTTTCCGACTGAGCTTGAGCCAGGTACTCGGCCTATTTCTATTCCGCCATATCAGATGGCTCCTGCAGAGCTCAAGGAGCTCAGTGTTCAGCTTCAGGATCTCTTGGGTAAGGGATTTATCAGACCTAGTGTATCACCTTGGGGTGCCCCAGTCCTCTTCGTGAAGAAGAAGGACGGTACTATGCGATTGTGTATTGACTACAGGCAGCTGAACAAGGTGACGGTGAAGAACCGTTACCCCATGCCTCGTATTGATGATTTGTTTGATCAGCTTCAGGGTGCCGTGGTATTTTCTAAGATTGATTTAAGATCCGGCTACCACCAGTTGAGGATTAGGGCAGCGGACGTCCCTAAGACCGCATTTAGGACTCGTTATGGCCATTATGAGTTCTTGGTGATGTCGTTTGGGTTGACTAATGCCCCTGCCGCCTTCATGGACTTGATGACACGTGTGTTCAGGCCATACCTTGATTTATTTGTCATTGTCTTCATTGATGACATACTGGTATACTCGCGGAGCCGGAGTGAGCATAAGCAACATTTGAGGATAGTGCTCCAGACTTTGAGAGATCAGCGGCTTTATGCCAAGTTCTCAAAGTGCGAGTTTTGGCTTGAGTCTGTAGCCTTCTTGGGGCACGTGGTGTCCAAGGAGGGTATTAGGGTTGATCCGGCGAAGATTGAGGCTATTCGTGATTGGCACAGGCCCACCTCTGTGACTGAGATTCGTAGCTTCGTCGGATTGGCAGGCTACTATAGGCGTTTTGTTGAGGGATTTTCTACTATAGCAGCGCCTTTGACTCGGTTGACTCGCCAGGATGTTCCCTTTGTTTGGTCAGAGGAGTGTGAGGCGAGCTTTTTGAGGCTCAAGGAGTTATTGACCACCGCTCCTATATTGACTCTTCCAGTTGAGGGCGAGGGCTTCACGGAATATTGTGACGCATCCGGCGTTGGTTTGGGTTGTGTATTGATGCAGCAGGGTCGGGTTATTGCTTATGCGTCGAGGCAGCTTAAGATTCATGAGCGCAACTACCCCACCCATGACTTAGAGTTGGCGGCGGTAGTTTTCGCACTTAAGATTTGGAGGCACTACTTGTATGGAGTTCGATGTGAGATATATACCGATCACAGGAGTCTTCAGTACATCATGAGCCAGAGGGACCTTAATTCGAGGCAGCGTCGTTGGATTGAGCTCCTGAAGGACTATGACTTATCTATTCTCTATCATCCGGGCATGGCGAATGTGGTAGCGGATGCCTTGAGCCGAAAGGCAGTGAGTATGGGTAGTCTATCATTCTTATCTGTTGCGGAGCGACCATTAGCTTTGGACATCCAGTCCTTAGCTAACCGGATGGTACGGCTTGATATCTCTGATTCCCGGTGTGTACTAGCTTATGTGGATGCTCAATCATCTCTGTTGGATCGGATTCGCAGCCGTCAGTTTGAGATACATTGAGGAGCCAGTTGCTATTTTGGCCAGAGATGTCAGACGGTTGCGTTCCAGAGCCATTCCTGTGGTTAAGGTCCATTGGAGACATCGTCCAGTTGAGGAGGCTATCTGGGAGATCGAGCATGAGATGCGGGTACAGTTCCCCGGCTTATTTGAGCATTCAGGTACTTCTTGACTCTTACTTTCGCGGACGAAAGTTCGTTTAGTAGTGGATATTGTAATGACTTGAAAAGTTGACTTTGGTCAACCTTCTTGGAAGTCGTGTTCAGATGAAAATTCTGACAGCTAGGTTAGCTTCGGAATATCAATTTTGGTCTAGAACGACCCTTTGTTCACTTCCCGAGGCTTTAGATGGCAATTGTGGAATCTGGTTCAAAATGATACTGGGTGTGGGACCCACTTTTCATCGAAGCGAGCTCCAAATGGAAATTCCGCCTTCACCGTTGAGTCCGAAATATCATTTCCAATCAGATTCCATATAAGGTTTGTATTTTTCCGACTCCGAACGAGTCCGAAACATCGAAACTTAAGTTTGTAGGGTTGTAGAATTTTGACGCGGCGGTGACGTGGCAGAGCCACGTGACGACACGTGGCAGAGGAGTGAAATCTGGAAATTTCCAGAATTTAAGACGAAATTCGTCCATTTTTTTTTCCTTCAACTTCAACTTGAGATTGCTCCTTCTTTTTTAGTCCAAATTAAGTGATTCAAAAGGCAAACTTCAAGAGAATTTCGAGGGGAATCTAGCGGTGATCTCAGAAACGCGAGGGGAGGCTTCGTTTGAGGTAAGAAATCAATTTTTAGCCACTGCCAGGGTGATTTCCGGATGGTTTTGTTGTTGAATTTTGAATTGTGAGATCTTGATCATCGTAAGTCCGTTTTGAGTCATTCTTGAGGCTAACTTGTAGAGTTTTTCTCAAGGATCGTCGTGGTATAATCTGTTTGGGTTGAAAGGGTCTCGTTTTTCCGGAAATTGGTGATCTAGGGGCTGCTACTTTTAATTGTTGTGGCTGATTTGCGGTGTTGTAGGCTATGGTTTTCTCTCGTGAGATTGAGCATGTTTAGGCATTTGTTTATTGATTTGCTTGAGTATGGAGGGGTTCGGGTGTCGAGCATGCTAAATTTCTATAATTCCTGCCTTAGACCTTATTTCGGGAAAGTGTTTGATTATGACAGCATGTCTCTTGATATTATTGAATATCCATATTTTGTGGTGTATATGATAATATTGATTTGAAGTATATTTGGCCTTAGTCTAGGCTTAGACTAGTGTTGCCATAGACTTGCGAGGTTTCGGATGTCGTTGGGCAGTAGAACTTTTTCCGACGTCGTTTCGGACGGTCAGCTCCTTGTAGACTGATATAGCAGACTTGAGTCTGATAGTCTGAGCCTTAGCTAGGCGGTAACTCAACTTATGACCTTGTATCCATAATGCCCTGCTTTTCTATCGGCTACAAATACCCGGTTAAAGTCCGTGGTCTAGCTTACTCATTATTGGATACTTCCTCGGCGATTTGGGGTATATGAGGGTCGGACTAAAATGATTATTTATGGTAATCGGTTTGGTGATATTTCCCGCGACGTATGGTTGGATATTGATTCTTAGCTACAGTACCCGGTTAGAGTCCGTGGTCCAGCTTACTTATGTCCAGGCTTAGCTACAGTACCCGGTTAGAGTCCGTGGTCCAGCTTACCTGTGATCTGGTTTCGGCTACAGTACCCGGTTAGAGTCCGTGGTCCAGCTTACTTATGTCCAGGCTTAGCTACAGTACCCGGTTAGAGTCCGTGGTCCAGCTTACCTGTGATCTGGTTTTGGCTACAGTACCCGGTTAGAGTCCGTGGTCCAGCCCACCCGTGCCCGACCTTTGGCTACAGCACCCGGTTCGAGTCCGTGGTCCAGCCCATATAGGTTGACTCATTAGCTATAGTACCCGATTCGAGTCCGTGGTCCAGCTTGCACGTGGTGTATTCCCAATTCCTCACTAAAGCTTCAGTTTAGTCTTGATTATTCTCATCTGTAGGTTGAGGTTTTGGAGGTTGGAGAGATTCCGATTAAAGTCCGGGACGTAATGAGATCTTGGAATATAATTGGGAATGGTTCAGTTAAAAGTCCGGAATTTGGTAATATTGTGATAGACCTTCTAGCTCCATTATTTTACTTCAACTGCCAGTGCATCTGCCGGGCTTATGGGGGTCCGTGCAGGTGGTTTCTTTTATTGTGCACGAGCGTACCCGTCGGGTTTATGGGAGCCCGGCGGAGTTAGTTAGATTGCTTGTCTTTGTTGCCTGTACGCTCGTGTACATACCCCCCATTTTCTACTCTTTGCACTTGATGTGACCCTTTATTTGCATTTCAGTTTACTTTTGCTTATCTTGCTCAGTCGGCCGATGATGTCTACTGGGTACCTGTTGTTTTGGTACTCATGCTACGCTCTGCATCTATTTTGTGATGCAGGTCCGAGCACTAGTAGCCAGCGTTGATCGAGCTTAGAGTAGACTTATCTGGAGACGGGGGTGAGCACACGGCGTTTTGTACTATTTCAGTCTCCATCTGTATATATAGACTTGTCTTCTTCCTTTCGAGACAGTCCAGTCTCTGTTGTCCACTTTTGGGACTTGTACTCATTTTGTAGTAGCTCTGTACTAGTGACTTCCAGGTTCTGGGAGGGATCTTTATCTGTATATATGTTTTTGATTTGTGTCCGCCTGTTTATATTGTTATTTGCCTACTCTTGTTTAATTTCTACCCTCAGACCCATTACTTGTTGTTCCGGGTTACGGGTTGGCTTACCTGCTGGCGGGTTATAGTAGGTGCCATCATGACTTGGTAAATCGGGTCGTGACAAATTGGTATCAGAGCCCCAGGTTCGTCGGTCTCACTTGTACAGAGCTAACGTCTAGTAGAGTCCTGCAGATCGGTACGGAGACGTCCGTTACTTATCTTCGGGAGGCTACAGGATGTCTTTAGGAACGTGTCGTTTTTGTATCATTGTCGTGCATTGTGTGTCTTATCGATTTCTGAAATCTTACTTGTACCACTCTTTTATCGGGATGGCTCACACGCGTGGTAGGGCCCCAGCTAGGGGTAGAGGCCGACCTCGAGGTCGTGCCAGAGCTACAGCACCAGCCCAGGACCGAGAGCAAACTCCGGAGCCGGTGATAGAGCCACCAGCAGCTCCAGCACAGCAGCAGCCGATGGGCCCGGGACCAGCCCAGCCACCGCCTGAGCCTGTGGCAGCTCCAGATATACAGGCGATGCTCGTACAGATACTAGCTGCCATTGGGGGTATGCAGCAGGCCCCAGCTCCAGCCGTTCCGGTACCGCAGGGCCAGCCTACACCAGCGGTACCGGTTGTTCAGCAGCTAGCGGCACCGGTTGTTCAGCCTGACGATTTGGAGGGTGTCATGCCAATACGGGAGCAGAAGATGCTCGGGGTGTTCCTTAGACTATCACCGCCGAGGTTTTCTGGGGCAGTGGGGGAGGATGCCCACGAGTTTCTAGTTACTTGCCGCGAGCGGCTACAGACTTTGAGTTTAGTGGATTCGAGAGGGGCAGACTTCACCGCTTACCAGTTAGACGATCCCGCCAGGCAGTGGTGGCGTACATACTTAGAGACCAGGCCAGCTGGGTCTCCACCGGTCACATGGACTGAGTTTTCAGAGGCCTTCTTGGCCCGATTTATTCCCAGGAGCATCAGAGATCAGCTCAGAGATCAGTTTGCTCGGTTAGAGCAGGGCTCCATGACAGTATCAGAGTATGAGGCCCGATTTCACGAGCTCTCCAGGCATGCCGCCATGATATTACCTACTGATGAGGAGAGAGTTCGTTGTTTTGTTCGGGGTTTGAGACTACAGTTGCGGATTGAGACTCAGTCTTTAGTCTCAGCGGGCCGCTTATTTCTGGATGTAGTGGACCATGCCCGCACTATCGAGCAGCTCCGTCGCGAGGCCCAAGGGTGCAGCGGCAAGAGAGCTAGACAGGAGGATAGCCATGATAGGCGCCGTTTCAGACCCCGAGAGTCTTATGATAGATCTCAGCAGAGGTTTCAGTCGGGTCAGTCTAGTAGCCCCTTCCAGGCTTCTCTCCAGGCATCGGAGGGTGATCAGCACCGCCATATTGGTTTTAGTGCCGGTCCTAGTCGAGGCCGAGATAGTTCAC